>NC_061088.1:42094978-42122478 GCF_015104395.2 Macrobrachium nipponense | reverse complement strand
ATCGCAAAACCAGTAGCGAGAATAACGTTTGACCTTTCTTACTTGTCACGGATATTAGTTTTAATTCGGGTTTTGAACAGAGTGGTGTCCTCGCCTTGCTTCCGATCCATCACTCAGTGTCACTCCAGAATTACTTATCAGATCTTCAGATGGAACGTTTAGTAGAGCTTTTCAGACTTTTTAATCAAAGCTCTATTCGTTCTTACGAAAATAGTATCATTAGATTGGACGATTTCCTCTCAAAAGTTTTCCTAGGTAGTTAATTCGTATTATACACGACTAGGAAAAAAAATTACGCATCACATAACGTAATCCACTTTTATAAGCGTATGTAATGTAGAAATCATTATACAGTCTGCAGTAGGTTTACAGAAGTCTATAGTAACTGTGCGTAGCGTTTTGAGCGCTCAAGTCGGGAACGCTGTAAACAAACCTAAAAAACACAGACCCTTGATGGCCACTTTTTACAAAAGTAACATTCCAGTCGCTCCCAAAATGTAACATCTAAGGCCTACCTTCGAAGGAAAAAAAATTGAAAGTCGAGGTATCTTTATTTTAATTTATATATATGCATATATATATATATATAATATATATATATATATATATATATATATATATATATATATATATATATATATATATATATATATATATATGCGTAACAAGAAAAAGACGACACAAATCGAACCACAACTATAACCTAGGTGGAGGTGGTGTCTAACAGTCATAGTGCAACGGAAAGCTTCAAGTAGGAAATCTTGTCATTTCCTATAATGGCCATCATTATGCAGCGATGGGTTCTTTTTAAGTTCAAGAGGCCTTAGCAAATCCGAGCTCTTTTTGGAATTCTCCTCCTGGGAAGAGGAGGACGATTCCTTGTACCTCAGCTGGCGAAGGCAGAATATGGATCTGGCGAGGAAAAGTCGTGACAAGACACTGGATTTTTCCGCGGGAAAGAAAGGAAGAAGAAAAGAGTGGATCTCTATTTCTGGAATTTGAAAATGAGAGGCGAAGCAGACCCAGAGGGAAAAGGGGGGGGGGGGGGGTGGGGGGGGGGGGGTGGGGGGGGGGGGGGGGGGGGGGGGGGGGGGGGGGGGGGGGGGGGGGGGAGGGACAAGCGAGAGGAGCAGGAGGAGGCAATTTACTACTGGTTGAGTCACAGAAGGAAAAAGGGAGACATGAGACGGCTATTAAGGGGGACGCACATTTTATGGGGCATTTCTCCTTCAGATTAAATCACATAATGTGACGGTTACCAACTCTCTCTCTCTCTCTCTCTCTCTCTCTCTCTCTCTCTCTTCGTGCATACATGGATGCGTGTCGTCGTGCATGCGGATGTACAGCCATACTTCAAAACGTTTGGGACAACAGCTTACAATAGTGACATCTGGCGTTATTTGGCAACTCCGTTGTAAGCGCAAAAAATAAACACAGACACGAATGTTGAGTCAGGGAAATTACCTCCTATTGCCCGTAAACTGATTTTTGTTTCTCTATCATTATTATAAATCCTTTATTTCTCTCCATTATTGCCATAATTGCTTTATTTGATCATTTATTCTCTCTCTCTCTCTCTCTCTCTCTCCTCTCTCTCTCTCTCTGCCACTACGTATCCCCTGGGTGTTACCAGATTTTCTCTCTATACTTTTCCTTTGGGTTTATACATGTGAAGTATGTATAACTGAAACACGAAAGTTTGGAGCTGCCAATGTTAAGCATGAAAGTAACTTCCCTGCTCGCTATAAGAAAAGTTTGACCGATCTTAAAAAGGACAATACTATCCACATTTCAAAAGCTGATAAGTCAAATAGGACAGTAATTTTAGATAAAGCTGACTACATATCACGTATGCAAGCCATTCTGGATGATAATGTGACTTATAAAAAACTAACAAAAAATCCCCTTCAAGTCATAAAAAACTTTAATAGTACACTGAAAAAAATTCCTTCGCTACCTTACCTGTACGGATTAGTCAAAACGCACAAAGAAAATAACCCTATGCGGCCTATTATCAGTACTGATGGCTCAATTTCATATAAACTCTCGAAATATATCACTAGATCTTGTCCCCGTTACTTGGAACCATCTCCGATTCTCATATATATTTAATTCTCTAGATTTAGTTGATAAATTAAACAAAATTACTCTTTGCCCCACTGATAGATTCGTTATTTTGATGGACGCTGTCTTTTTGCCAAAGTCCCTATAGACTCTATTTTAGAATACCTTAGTAATGAACTAACCCAGCATGAATTACCTCTGCCTGTAATTCACATTATTTCACTCACTAGGTTGTGCATTACCGATTGTAAGTTTATATTCAATGGTGAATTTTATCAACAAATATTTGGCAAGGCAATGGGCAACCCTTTATATAAACACCACTCCTCTCAAACTTGTACATGGAATCCTTTGAAAAACGCTATTTACCTAATATCATTTATATTCCTGTAAAGTGGTATATATATGTTAATGATATTTTAGCTGTTCTGCCTGCCGGTATTGATGTAAATGATTTACTCTCTAAATCATATAACCAGGTACCATCGATTAAGTTTACTCTAGAATTGGAAAAAGACAATTGCCTCCCTCTCTTAGATGTTTTGATACATAGAGAACCATTTCAATGTAAATTCAGTATTTATAGGAAATCAACCAAAAACTTAACTGATGTTCATTTTTATTCAGGCCACCATCTTAACATAAAAATATAAATGTTTTCTTCTATGTTTTTACGAGCATTGTGCATTGACAGTCCCCAATATTAGGATCTAGAAATTGAATTCATAAGAAATATAGGGAAGATTTATGTTATCCTTCACATATATTAGATATTTGCTATAATAAAGCCCACAAAAAGTTTCATAGCATAAGTAACACTGAGAAAGTAAATTCTAAGAGCATTCTCAGTTTGCCTTATTTTAACAGATTTGAAACCATTAAGTCATTGTTAAAAGCCTTTAAGGTCAACGTTGTTTTTTCCTATAACACACTAAAACGAATGTTAATAAAAAAATGGCCCCAGGGAAAGCAACAACATAATATATAAAATTCCATGTATGGACTGCCCCTCCTTTTATTTCGGACAGTCAAGCAAGGGATTAGAAGTAAGATTAAAACGGATAAATATTCTGTCAAAACTGGGCAAACATCTGATGCAATATTCATTCATTTAAGTGAAAACAACCACCGAATGAATTGGATTGGTAGTTCAGTAATTGCAAGATCAAAAGATGTCTTAACACGAAATCTTTTAGATTCTGCCATAATACAACTTATTTCCCATTGTAATTTTAACATTAGTCGTGGCCTGTTTCATTTAGACCCTTTGTTACGAACTCCCTTTAGGAGGAAGTCGTAACTGGTTCTTTTATTTTAATCTTAAATCCAGTGACAAAAACAAATCAGGAGGAGCGAGGAAAAACCAGAAAGACACATAGGCAAAAATTTCACAATATTTATTACACAATAAATGTACAAACACTGATGGCTCACAAAAAGTAATAAATAGACAAAGCACAAAATGCCATCAAATAACTCAAAGAGTCACCTATAACTAAAGCTAAACCCTACTCATAGAGAAGAAACCAAACCTTAATCTTAATAAGGGACCCAAATAAATTTACCCACCATGCTAACCTATTACTAAATAGAAAGGAAAGAAGTGGAAGGACATACAAAAAGAAACAATAATCCTACCTAAGGCATAACAATCTAAACCTTAATATACTATCAAACACTTTAGAAGACCATATAATTACACACTCTTTAAGGTGTAGCTAAAAATACACACAGATTGGTCCTATGACACAGACCAGTACTAATACAGAAGAGTCCATATATCGCTCAAAAAATGCAGTCACAGAACGTCACTCCCATCAGAAGAACTGCACTTCAAAACCATTGGTGAATATACACACTACTTTAGTCTACGGCTCGCCAAAGATACAGGGAGTTCCTTCTTACCGAGAGAAGACACCCTACTTGCTCCAACAAGGCCACTCTGGTGCTGATACAGTGGATACATCCATGAAAGACGAAAAAGGCTCTTGAGCCCAGAACCACACACAACTGCCAACGCCAAGATTTAAGCCAGTAGGCCACTTACATCACAGTTGCACGTCTTACTCCCACATGTAGCTTCACATGCATAACTGCCTTTCACATTAAGAAGCAGCTCAATGACAGCATATGTTGTTCTCAAGAGAACTAGCGAGAAATCTTCACAATAGGAAGTTATATATGTATAATCCACAACAGCAGACAGATCAGCAAGCTTCCAGAGTTCCCCCTCAAAACGGCCTTGAAACTAGACTCTCGAGAATACTTTGGGAGAGTCACAAGTCACCTCTCCTTACCACACTCCCAGTCACCATAAAGAAAAATAAACAGAGTTACAAATTTGGCAAGGAAGCAAAAACACTGAGGAAGGCCGCACTTCAAACTGCACTCAATAGATGGCGCCACAAAAACTTAAGCTTTTTTTTCAACCAAAGCAAATTAACACTACAATTAACTAAAATAGATACTAACGTAAAACAAACAGCAAAATACCTAACTTAACTTAGTTTTACAAAATTGCAAACAATAGAAAAATAAAAGCCATCAGTGCGAAAAGGCAAAACAATGAGATTTTACTTTAAAATTACGTTACGGCCTGACACCTTCCTCCCTCAACAACAAAAAAAATAAATTTGACTAAACAGGAAAATTATTTTTTTTTTTTAATCTTAATACGAAAATATAAGGTAAAGTAAACATGACAAACAAATAAACTCACACTAGGACTACTTAATCTAACTGCCCCCCCGAAAAAAAACAGGGAACTCCGGGATTGCACATAAAATAAGCAAAAACAACTTTAGGATACATTAATAGCCTATACACCATCTGAAAAGAAAATGAGAAAATCAGGAACAGCACAACAGCCAACACGTCACATCCTAGAAAGTGCATCGGGGATCTTGTTGTCCATTCCTTTTATATGTTGGAAGACTAGGTTATATTCCTGAAGGAGAAGTGCCCATCGCAGAATCCTTTGATTCGCTCCCTTCATCTTATTTATGAACACCAGCGGGTTATGGTCCGTCAACACTTCAACCTGGAAAGAACTAGATAAATAAATGGAAAAATGGGATACGCTCTTCACCAGAGCCAAAGCTTCCTTCTCTATGGTAGAGTACTTTCTTTCAGCCGGGAGTAACTTTTTACTGAAGTAAGATACAGGGTGCATTTCCCTCTCCAATGCCCACGTCACTGGCATCCACTGCCAAAATAAAAGGTTTATTAAAATTGGGAGAGCTAAGAATTGGTTCAGACACTAATATCGATTTCAAATTAGAAAACGCTTTTTCACACTCTGTACTCCACAAAAACTTAGTGTTCTTTTTCAATAGATTAGTTAAAGGCTGGGCGATGTCAGCAAAATTCTTCAGGAACCTCCTGTAATACCCTAACATACCAAAAATTTTGCGGACACCACGGACATTACACGGTTGAGGAAGGTTGGCTATAACCTCAATATTAGCATGTTTAGGAGCAACCTTCCCCAAACCAACCTCATGACCAAGATAGGTCACTACAGCCTTACCAAACTCACACTTATTGATATTTACAACCAAACCAGCCTTTCGTAAAACCTGAAACAGTTTTCTTAACCTTTCAACATGGGTTTTCCAGTCCTGACTGTATACCACCAAGTCGTCAATATATATTTCGGTACCCTCCAGCCCACATATCACCCTATTCATAAGGCGCTGGAACGTGCAAGCTGCATTTTTTAAACCAAAAGGCATCACCTTACATTCATACAACCCATTTGGGGTGACAAATGCCGAAATCTCACGGGCCCTGTGAGACAATGGCACCTGCCAGTAACCCTTCAATAAGTCTAATTTAGTTACAAACTTTGTATTCCCTATCCGATCTATTAAATCTTCAATCTGGGGAAGAGGGAAACTGTCACTCTTGGTTACCTGATTAACTCTACGGTAGTCAACACACATTCTATAATTACCGTCAGGTTTCTTTACCAGAACTATAGGAGAACTCCACGGACTTGAGCTGGGTTGAATAAGATCATGGTCCAGCATATACTGTACCTCTTTTTCAACTACTTTGGCTTTTTCTGGGTTCAGGCGGTAAGGAGCCTGCTTTACTGGACGAGCGTCACCTACCTCAATATCATGTTCAAGCCATGAAGTAAGCCCTGGAGTCTCTCTAAACACTTCTGGAAAAGACTTTATCAAACATAACACTTCTTTCTTCTGGACTTCATCCAGATGCTCCAACAAAACATTAGCCTTATTAAAAATCTCAACATTAGTTTTTAAATTCTCTACAGATAAATTCTCTACAGATACATGGTTATCAACATTATTATAAAATACAGTAGCTAGAGGACATGGTATTTCATAAACAATATTTAATGGATCTGGATTTCTACATTCATATTTCTTTAATCTATTAATGTGAAAAATCCTACTCTTTCTAGTAGAACCTGGAGAATCTAATTCATAATTAAAGTCAGACACCTTTCTTATTACCTTCCATGGACCTTTAAATCTGGGTTTCAGAAAACTATCAGAGTCCATATCTAAAACCAGAACCAGATCTCCAGATTCGAAAAAACGACTTACTGCCTTGCGATCATAGAATGCTTTCATACTAGCCTGGGAAGCTTGCAAATTATCCTGGGCAAACTTCCAGGCACCACTCAATTTATTTTTCAAATTAGATAAAAATATATTTAAATTTTGAATTTGTTTTCGTCCCCCAATCAACACTTCAAATAACACTTCCAAAAGACCTCGAACCTCATGACCATACACTAATCTGAAAGGAGAAACACCAGTAGATTCCTTATCCCAACTACTCTCCCTTTCGTAACAGTACTTACCAATTATACTTTTTAAGGTTTGGTGGAACCTTTCCACAACCCCTTGACTTTCGGGATGGTATGGGACACTGGTGATGTGCTGAATGGCCAGTTCAGCACACCTGTCCTGAAAGTACTTAGAAGTAAAATTAGTACCGCGATCTGATTGAATGGTACAAGGTAACCCATAATGACAAAAATATTCTACTAACTTCTCCCAGACAGCTTTTGACATTACTTTCCTAAGAGGGAAAGCCTCTGGGAACCGAGAAGCCCTATCCATCACAGTTAATAAATACATATATCCCGATTGGGTTCTAGGTAAACGACCAACAACATCAATGACAATCTCTGCAAAAGGTTCACCAATTACAGGGATGGGTTTTAATGGAGCCTTTCGCAATACCTGATTGGGTTTACCCATGACCTGGCACGTCTCACAAGTTTGCAAGAACAGTTTAATACACCTTCTCATATTAGGCCACCAAAATACTTGGTTAATCTCTTAAGTTTTTGTTACCCCAAAGTGTCCCGAGAAAGGATCCTCATGAGCTAACTGCAGCAATTAGTCTCTGAATTGTTTAGGTACTAAAATCTGCTTATGGTACTCAGAAGATTCCATAAGAGCAGAACAGCTTAATCTATACAATAATCCTCTCGTAGGATACAAAACATGGCTTAGAAAACATCATCCCCCTCAGTTATTTCCACATCAAATTCATCATGCTGAGCTCTATAAAATCAGCCCATTCCATTCTTACTATTCTACCTTACTACTATCACTACTTCCTACAGACTCGAGCCTTCCTACTGCTACATCTACTTGTACAGGGTCTAAATGTAAATCCTCTCCATCCATCAAGAGGTTACGCCCTTTTCTCTGGGAGCGAGTAGTTACAGCAATTGGTAATTTATTTAAGGTTAAAATGGGGAACAATTCTTGTCCCTCCACATTACATAAGTCATTTCCTAGGATACCATCTATCCCAGGAATAGGTAGTTTATCAACAATGGCCAGATTAATATTCTTTACAACACCCAATATGTCAATCTCTCCTTCAACCACAGGAGCCGACACAACAGTGTCAGGAAAACCACTTAAATATAGTTAGCGATCTTCACGTTAAGAGGTAACCTACTTCTCAACAATAAAGATCGAGCAGCACCTGTATCCCTCAAAAATTTGACATTTATAACTTCCTCCTCAAATCTCAGCTTACCTGGCCAAATATACTTATTAAATGACAGTCACATGGGGGAATCTTTCTCTTTATTACCTTAGTTACCATTTTCTTCATTCTCTACAATGAGACGCCTTAACTTGATTCACCAAAGCAATGGGAGAAGTAGCCTGCCTCTGTAAATAATTCTGACGAGCAAAACACTTAGCCTGGGTATGTCCTGTCTTGTTACACCAGTAACAGGTTCTACTACTTCCCACACTACTAGTTATAGTACGACTAGGATGAGCATTATCAGTTTTTGCAAAATTCCTATTTACAAAATTACCACCGGGATTACTTATTGGTTGATTTTTTACCTGAAAATTGGAATTTGCTTTAGAGTTAGCCTGAAAATTAGAATTATTTTGGTTAAAGAACATTCTCTTTCTACTCTCCCCGTTACCCTTGACCACAGGGAAATTACCCCTGAAGTTCTCAGTACCAACCTTATGGGTCAATATATATTCATCACTCAACTGAGCAATTCTGGGAAAAGAGGTCACTTTCAAGTCTTCTAAATGCACTCTTAACTCTTTAGCACAGGATTTCTTAAAATCTTCAATCAATACAAATTCCTTCAAGGCCGCCAAAGTAGTTACTTGGCGACTCTTGAGCCAGTCATCAAAATGCTCCTGCTTTACACGAGCAAACTCCACAAAAGTCATGTTCGGGGTTTTGTTAAAATTCCTAAACCTCGGCCTGTAGGCCTCAGGAACCAAATCATAAGCTTTTAATATCAAAGCTTTCACTTTCTCATAATCCCGAGATACTTGCTCCTCTATGGCATTATAAACCTTCTGAGCCTTGCCCAGCAAGCGACATTGAATCAACACTGTCCAGACCTCCCTAGGCCAAGACAACCTGGAAGCAACCCTTTCGAAAGCCTTAAAGAATTCAAGCACGTTCTCCTCAGTAAAACAAGGTACAAGTTTCAGAGCATCCCCAAAACTAAACTTTTCCCCGGTATCTTCACAGATGGGGGTACTCACACACTTCTTACCTTGCTGGATCTTGGCCAACTCTAACTTCATACCAAGCATCGCTCTCTCATGTGCTCTGATTCTCTCCAACTCCTCGAACTCTAACTTCTTTAGCTCCAACATGCTCTGGAAATCCTTCACTAGTGGCTCATTTTCCACTTTGACAGAATGAGTAGGAACAGCCGGACCAACATTATTAGTACAAGGAACTCGCTCCGTCTGACTTTTACCATCAGGCAGACTGCTGTACCCTTCAAAAATCACTCCACAGTGGGGCAGATCCTGAAAAAGACTCAATCCCGGAGCCCCTTCTACATCAGACTCACTCATGCTTTCACTAATTAATTCATCAGCAGTTTGTTTAAGTTCACACAACCTATTCTTTACCAACTTATACACATCCTTTTTCAATTCCCTATTTGTTAAAGAAATGCCTAACCACCTAGCACAAGCTTTCAAATTTTCTTTAGTCAAAGCACTCAAATACCTAACACAATCCTCAGAAGCTAAATATTCAGCAGGGTTAAACTCTACATCAGCCATAGTGAAAAGGAAAAGGAAGGTGATGAGTCACAAGAAAAATAAATACTGAAAAATCTCACCCAGAGCACAGTCTGATCACTCACACCACCGACTGAGTTTGTCCTGGATCCTGTCACGGTCGCCAAATTTGTTACGAACTCCCTTTAGGAGGAAGTCATAACTGGTTCTTTTATTTTAATCTTAAATCCAGTGACAAAAACAAATCAGTAGGAGCGAGGAAAAACCAGAAAGACACATAGGCAAAAATTTCACAATATTATTAACACAAATGTACAAACACTGATGGCTCACAAAAAGTAATAAACAGACAAAGCACAAAATGCCATCAAATAACTCAAAGAGTCACCTATAACTAAAGCTACCCTACTCATAGAGAAGAAACCAAATCTTAATCTTAATAAGGGACCCAAATAAATTTACCCACCGCGCTAACCTATTACTAAATAGAAAGGAAAGAAGTGGAAGGACATACAAAAAGAAACAATAATCCTACCTAAGACATAATCTAAACCTTAATATACTATCAAACACTTTAGAAGACCATATAATTACACACTCTATAAGGTGTAGCTAAAAATACACACAGATTGGTCCTATGACACAGACCAGTACTAATACAGACGAGTCCATATATCGCTCAAAAAATGCAGTCACAGAACGTCACTCCCATCAGAAGAACTGCACTTCAAAACCATTGGTGGATATACACACTTTAGTCTACGGCTCGCCAAAGATACAGGGGATGTTCCTCTTACCCGAGAGAAGACACCCTACTTGCTCCAACAAGGCCACTCTGGTGCTGATACAGTGGATACATCCATGAAAGACGAAAAAAGGCTCTCGAGCCCAGAACCACACACAACTGCCAACACCAAGATTTAAGCCAGTAGGCCACTTAAATCACAGTTGCACGTCGTACTCCCACATGTAGCTTCACATGCATAACTGCCTTTCACATTAAGAAGCAGCTCAATGACAGCATATGTTGTTCTCAAGAGAACAAGCGAGAAATCTTCACAATAGGACGTTATATATGTATAATCCCACAACAGCAGACAGATCAGCAGCTCCAGAGTCCTCAACAGCCTTGAACTAGACTCTCGAGAATACTTTGGGAGAGTCACAAGTCACCTCTCCTTACCACACTCCCAGTCACCATAAAGAAAAATAAACAGAGTTACAAATTTGGCAAGGAAGCAAAAACACTGAGGAAGGCCGCACTTCAAACTGCACTCAATAGATGGCGCCACAAAAACTTAAGCTTTTTTTCCAACCAAAGCAAATTAACACTACAATTAACTAAAATAGATACTAACGTAAAACAAACAGCAAAATGCCTAACTTAACTTAGTTTTACAAAATTGCAAACAATAGAAAAATAAAAGCCATCAGTGCGAAAAGGCAAAACAATGAGATTTTACTTTAAAATTACGTTACGGCCTGACACCCTTGTATTTGTAACATGTTTAAGAATGACCTCAAAGATATAATTACAGGCTTAAATACAAATTAGTTGCCTTAGAGATATTTTCTTTCTATATGTATGTTTAATATGTTTTGTGAATAGGTTTTTGTTTACCAAAAGATCTGAATGTGGTCAGCTGTCATTCTGTATAATCCTTTAATTGTCTTGTCCCTGTGTCTGAGCAGTTGGACTTAATCTTTTTGTTCTTAAAATGTGCCCATGTTTATGCTTGTTTGGAAAGGTTACTCACTCTCCATGTGTGTTGGATTCTAGGCACTAATCTCCTTATAATCCCTATCTGTCACTTATACGACCTTTCCTGTACTCTGAATTTTTCATGTAAGTCAGTTTGTCTGCTAAGTAAAGAGAGTTGAGTCGAAAGATCTTACAGAAAATCCATTGTTCATCTTTCCTTTGTGGCTTATACCTTTATTTATGTAGAAGTATGTCTCTGAATTCACTCCCATAAGGACTGAATGGATGACTAACTAGAGCTTTATCTTTTTATTTGAATCTTTTACCCAACCATCTGGAACGAAATTTCTGAAGATTTCTAAGCAAGAGCTTAGAAGTAAGATTAAAACAGCATAAATATTCTTTCAAAACTGGGCAAACATCTAATGCAATATTCATTCATTTAAGTGAAAACAAACACTGAATGAATTGGATTGGTAGTTCAGTAATTGCAAGATCAAAAGATGTCTTATCACGAAATCTTTTAGAATCTGCCATAATGCAACTTACTTCCCATTGTAATTTTAATATTAGTCGTGGACTGTTTCATTTAGAACCTTGTATTTGTAACATGTTTAAGAATGACCTCAAAGATATAATTACAGGCTTATATACCAATTAGTTGCCTTAGGGATATTTTCTTTGTATATGTATGTTTAATATGCTTTGTGAATAGGTTTTTGTTTTCCAAAAGATCTGAATGTGGTCTGCTGTCATTCTGTATAATCCTTTAATTGTCTTGTCCCTGTGTCTGAGCAGTTAGACTTAATCTTTTTGTTCTTAAAATGTACCCATGTTTATGCTTGTTTGGAAAGGTTACTCATTCTCCATGTGTGTTGGATTCTAGGTACTAATCTCCCTATAATCCCTATCTGTCACTTATACGACCTTTCCTGTACTCTGAATTTCTCATGTAAGTCAGTTTGTCTGCTAAGTAAAGGGAGTTGAGTCGAAAGATCTTGCAGAAAATCCATTGTTTATCTTTCCTTCGTGGCTTATACCTTTATTTATGGAGAAGTATGTCTCTGAATTTACTCCCATAAGCACTGAATGGACGACTAACTATAGTTTTTTCTTTTTATTTGACTCTTTTACCCAACCATCTGGAGCAAAATTTCTGAAAAAGTTTTGTAATATTTCGTAATATGGATTTCCCACTATCTATTCTTTTCTATATTGTCAACCATATAATGATAACTAAAATAGAATAAGAAAAGCCTGTTCCCATGTATACATCAAACAAATAAATTATTGTTAGGTGAACGAAAAATTCTGGAACATCTTGCAAATCATTTGTGAGTGGACTGTACGTAGAAGATGATCTTGCATATCTATGGAGGTGACCATTTAATAATGAGTAACGAACGCGGGGATGGGATGCGTGTGAGGGAGGGTGTTGGAATAGCAGAGTAGGCTACTCTTGTTAAATGCTCTTTCCGTATATAAATAATAAATAAGTAAAATGTTATATGAAGGCTGTTAATGCCACTAGTGCACCTCACGAGCACACTGTAGGTTTTACTAAAGTGTGTTTGCAGCATCCTATCAGCCCCTAGCTACACCCACGGCCTAGGTATACATACCTAGACCGTGGCTACACCCACATTTTAGCCTGTCACCTTACCTCCATTCCTGCTTCATTTCTAGTCATACTATCCAACCAGTTCCTCGCTGGACGAGTGGTTTTCGCGCTGGGCTGCCAATCTGGTGCCCCAAAATTCAAATCCCGGATCGGCCAATGGAGAATCAGAGAAATTTATTTCTCGATATAGTGTGGTTTGGATCCCACACTAAGCTGTAGGTCCTGTTGCTAGGTGACAAATTGGTTCCTGGCCACATAAAAATATCTAATCCTTCGGGCCAGCTCTAGGAGAGCTGTTAATCATCTCAGTGGTCTGGTAAAACTAAGATATACTAACTTATACCATCCAACCTCTCTCACTGTGTGGTTTTCACCTCGTCCAACCTTCTGAATCTCATTATCTCGTTGTCCAACCACTATGCCCCTCTCCTTTCTTTGACTTAGGCGCTATAGGCCGAAAGTCCATCAGTACTTCGATGATAGCCTATATTTCATATATATATATATATATATATATATATATATATATATATATATATATATATATATGTATATATATATATATATATATATAGGTATATATATATATATATATATATATATATATATATATATATATATATATATATATAAATATATATATATGTATATATATATATATATATATATATATATATATATATTATATATATATATATATATATATATATATATATATATATATACATATATATATATATATATATATATAGGATATATGTATATATATATATATATATATATATATATATATATATATATGTATATATGTATATATATATATATATATATATATATATATATATGTATATATATATATATATATATATATATATATATATATATATATATATGTATATACTAATATATATATATATATATATATATATATATATATATATATATATATATATATATATATATATATGTTACAAGGGTCTAATTGACCCTCTTTTAATTAAAAGGGGAGAAATCACTAATTGGAAACGTAACCCACCTTGGCATCCACTGGCAACTCTGCAGCTGAATCAAATTCTTAAATCTAGGCAAAAACCAAATTCAGAGACACAAAAGTAGAGTCTTTATTTCCACAAAAGAAGTAACATGAAAAACAAGGAAAATGAATTCAAAATTCCTAAACCATGCAACATAATTACTCCTCTAATAGCCATCTTGATTTTTTAAAATGTCACACACTATTCTCATTGTCAGAAACCACATCAGTATTTTCCAAAGGAAAAGCGTCAATTAGAGAATACATTGTCTGTGGTGACAAACCGAATCCATCTACTTGATGGATCTTCTGTGCGCCTCCCTTGGGCTTTCCTCACTGGTAATCACTGAAAAAGAGTCAGTAGTCTAATTCCTGATTTCCTCACTATTGGCATATATTATGTTCCACGCGCCCTGATGGGAGTACGAACGCTTGCACGCTAGTCTTTTCACAGTTCTGTTGTTAGTATGTCTGAACACACTAAATTGTTCTGGAACCTTCTATGAACACGCCCTGTTCTGTTTGACGCACGAACAAACACACACACACATAACTGCATTTTCTGACGTCACGATCACAGGACTCCACTGGGTCAATTGCGCACCAGCGCTCTCGTCTCTAAAGTTCGACAATGTTTTGCTTTTCTGTCCGATGACCCAAAGAATTCGCTGATATGTTAAAGTTTTCCCAAAATAATCCAGACTGTGTTGCTGCACATTCCAAACGGTTTGTGATAAAGTCCGCTGCGCCCTAATTTTAATTATTATCCTTATTTTGTCTTCAGTTAACATTGCTTGGCCACCACCAGTATGCTCCCCTTGGCGCAACTGGATTGGGCACTGGTACATAGTTTGTCATAGTTTATTCTGCCACATGATTCACGGCAACTTCCAACGTTGGTTTCTTCCTACCCTGTCAGCTACATCCAAATTTGACTTCCCTGGAAATGCGCATTGTAACCATCATTATCGCCACCATATCAGCGATCACTGGAACTGTGTAACGTTTTGCAATGAAAAATTCGTCCTCTCCATTCTCGTCTAGAGGGAGAACCGTAATGGTTTTCGAATGGAGGAACCGTAACTGCCTCCTATGTTACTGAACTAGAATATTCTGCGACGCCCTTGCAATTTCTTCCTGTACCCGCCTCGTAGATGTATCGTAGATCCCTGGCTAGCCCCAGAAATTAGCCTGAGACGACTCCGCACGAGCCACTGCAGATTTTCTGTCCCTGCAGTAGCGATCTGTGACCTCGTCGCTCACGGTGAAGACCATACGTACATCTGGTGCAGTAGACCCTAAGTTGTTTTCCGCTGTCACCACTTGGGAATTCTCTTAAATCATCATGCGACCGTGTTTCGTCATGAACATGTCCTAACTGACACCCTGACGACAAGTCTATGTAAGTCTGTGTTTAAAAAGAAAATCCTACTTGCACACACGTATCTGTCATGAACTAACACACACCCAACCTCATAGTCAATTACTAAAAACTGAAATTCCTCATTAAGATAAACATGGTCTCTATCCACTGACCCCTTTTAAAGCAAATCATGAAAAAAAAACTTTGATCAATAATTGATGACTCAACAATTAACCCATTATCTGATAAGTACACCAACAAAACCCCATAATGCTTATACAGCTATTCTCTAGCAAATATAAAGTTTGACACTTATTTGTATCTTAAAAAACAATAATTCAAACTCATTCACCATATTCCCGAACGTAGTATGCAGAATACCAGAAAGAAGAAAAACCCTAAAGTATCCAATTCTCAAGGAAAACTTCACAATAGTCTCATTTTGGACACCTTTCAATGCCGTCAGCACCAAACGGCATGTATATTCCAAAAATGCGCAAACAACCACATTCCTCTGTCTAACTAATCTCATAAAACCCAAAGTCAACGTTAACCTCAAAATAAATCCTCATCGAAACCCCAAACCTATGCATTAATCCTCTAAAGGAAATCCTTGCTAACCTCTAATCAGCACTAGTACCAAAATCGCCTACCTCCATTATATACCACCCTGCCTCAGGCTAAATACACCATGCCACCAAAATATAACACCAAGCCACCAAAATATAACACCAAAGGAAACCACCTCTGCAGGATATAACCACAGAAAACCACTAACCACAAAATGCCATTCATAAACCACCAAAATAACACCAGTGAATATGACCTCATAAAAGCGCAAACTACCATAAACCATAAAACCACACAACCACAATCAACCACTACCACCACTAAAAACCATAATACCACAAAGAACCACAAAACCTCAACCACCACCCCATTGGTTCATAAAACCCCAGATCACCACCAAAAAAATCAACCCCACCAAATATCATCACGAACAAAAACCACCCAAAAATCAACACCACCAAAAATCATCACCAGCAAAACAACACCACCAAAATTCAACACCACCAAAAAACAACACAATCAAAAGTCAAATAGTGCCACAAATTTATCTTCATCCCCAGTTATACCATAGTATTCATCATACAATACCAAAGGATTTCAGCTATTATTATCACCAGAAATTTCCCCTAAGATCATTCAACATCCATGGTATTTTCCCACATTATTTCACTCAGTTTATTACATTATTACAACAATTACCCCAGATATTTACGCCGAATCACCGCAGTTTTGGATAATAAAAAAAAAGTTAAAAGAAGAAAAGAAAAAAAAATAGTGTTGAATAAGACTGACTAGCAAAGCATAAAACTCCACAGATTTCTGTCTTCTACATTTCATCATCCATTTGAAAAACATAGAGAAAAAAATTTTTGGCTACGCAATTCCCCTTTTTACCATTTTCCCGTCTTCTTGAACTTAGATATATTCGTTAATCTAGACAGACCTGTCTTTTCACCCAAGACTTAAAATCTGTTTGCTCTCTTTTCTTCAATAATCCTAAAAGGACGCTCAAATTTTGAACCTAACTTATAATTTAATTCATTTCTTACGTTAACCTTCAAGAACACATTATCCCCAACAGCAACTTTAAAATCTTTTCTACCATTGCTTCTCTCCACCATTTCTTGTATCTTCGACTCGAGATTGCGGCTGAGATAAGCATGTCTCTTTTTTGCTGTAGAGATTAATGAGTTATTCGTGTCCTCCCCCAAAAGAAAAGTGAATATCCTCCCATAACACATCTGTTAAATGTATAGGCAACGAATCAAATGTGCCTCCCGTTTGGCAACCAAATAATGCTTCGATTGGAGACATTTTAATAGTCACTGACCATAGTATTAATGCTATGCCTAACTGTATCTATATATCTGTCCCAGTTCTTATAGTTACCGCAGATAGTTTTCCGGAGAGCCTCGAGCACTTTTCTGTTTGCTCGTTCACATAACCCATTAGCTTCCGGTCTGTATGGAAGGATTGTTACTTTCTGCATCCCCATAATTTCTGCCAGACGCTCTGGTCCTAATTGCAAATTCCCTGCCATTATCAGTCAACAAACCCTCTGGTACCCCGTACCTACATAAGAAAAATGCCACAGCCACTTCTGCTGTTTTATGCTTTAGCGGGAAAATTTCCACTACCTTCACCAGTTCTTCTATTAGCACCAATAAGCACCTGTAACCATACCCTGGTTCACAGAAATTCCACAAGATATGCATGTGTACCCTCTGAAAGGGTCTACTTGGTATCGGATGACCCTAATTTGCAAGAAGTTACCCTTGCAAGTTTGAAAGCATTGCACATTGTACACTTTTTCACAAAATTTGCTACATCTGCCCACATATTTTTCCAAATATATTTATAGAGCAATGCATTATACATCTTTTCCATCCTTAACTGTGGACTACCAAGCCTGTTTGTTTGTTTGTTTATATGGTGTTTTTACATTGCATGGAATCTGGTTATTCAGCAACGGGACCAACGGCTTTACGTGACTTCCGAACCACGTCGAGAGTGAACTTCTATCACCAGAAATAAACATTTCTCACACCTCAATGGAATGCCTGAGACTCGAACTCGCGGCCACCGAGGCGCTTTAATTCCAAACCTGAAAAAAGCACTATATAACCTTTCCTAACTAATTCACCTCTAAGGGACGCTTTTGCATCCGCCAAAATTTTATCCTCATCTTACTTTGCTGTATGCGACTGATATCCCACTGTATAGAATCACCAGTAACCACACTAACTTGAAATCCTTCTATCTCATAAAACCTTCTAGTAAGAGCATCTGCTACCACATAATGTCTGCCCACTACGTATTTGAGCTTTGCGTCAAAATCTCTAATTGTTAGGCACCATCTAGCTCTTTTAGGCGATATATCTGGCTTATTAAAAGATCTAATAATGGTTTGTGTTCTGTAAAAACTTCTTTTTTATTCCCCATTAGCAATATTTTGAAATGAACTAAGCTTAATATAACTGCAAAGACTTCCTTATCTACAGTAGCCATTAACCTTTTATTGCTACCCTTGGTCTTAAATTTCATGCCATAATAACCAACTGGATGGAATTTTCCTTCAAACTTCTGCAAAAAGCATGTGCCTATACCATTGTGACTGGCATCAGTCACTAGTGTGAAAGGTTCGCTGAAATCCGGAAATTTCAGAACTGGGGGATTCATCAATGCATCCTTAACTTACTGAAAAACTACCGTGTTACATCTCCCTCAAAGAAAAATTGAATATCCTCCTCTAACACATCTGTTAAAGGTGCTGCCAAAATAGAAAATCCATTCACAAACTGTCTAAAGAACCCCGCCATCCCCAAGAATGACCTAACTTATTTCTTTGTCTCAGGGACAGGAAAATATGCAATTGCTTTGACTTTATCGTCATTTACTCTGACTCCCTCTTTAGATATGACATGAATTAAATATGCAATCTGGTTCTTCAAGAAGTCACACTTCACTAACTTTAATTTTCACCAGCTAATCTAAGTCTCCTTAGGACTTACTTGAGCATTTCCATGTGATGCTCGATCGAATCCATTGCAATCAATTATCATCCATGTACACAAAGACATTCCTGCCTAATAGCCCATGCAAAGCTGTGTTCACCAACCTCGTAAAAGTCATAGGACTACTTGATAAACCAAAAGGTATCTGCAGAAACTCAAAATGCCTCTTGGGCAATGAGAATGCAGTAAATTCTGACTATCTTCATGAAGAGGAAGATGCAAAAATCCCAGCATAAAGTCTATTGAAAAATTATCCTACATCCCCCAATTTCCACAAAAAGCTCTGGTAAGCAGGTAACCGGATAATGGTCAGGAATTGTTTTCTCATTCAATTTCCAGAATTCTACACATACTCGGACTGAACTGTCTTACTTAGGCACCACCAGGAAGGGAAAGTTATACCGGGACACACTGGGTCTAATAATTCCTTCCTCATCCTATTTACTAACCTCTTTCTCTATATGTTTCCTGAATTTGTAGGATATGCAGTACGCAGGAATAAAATTGGGTTTGGTCCCCTCTTCTAGATTCACCTTATGTTTCTAACACCTTGGTCAGCCCTAACTTATCCCCTTTTAAAGCCATAATCTCCAAATTCAGCCAAAACTTCGCTTAAAGCTTCTATATGTATTAGCTAAGTGATCCCTAAAGATTTTCCTCCTTATTTGCATTTCTGCCTCAGAAAACTCAGTTTTCCCTCTACAATAGCCACTGACCCACTATCCCCACTTCAATCCTGGAAGTCCCCTACATAAGTATTCTTCTGATACTTCCTAACTGTATCACTACAATTCAACAATTCCACCCATGTAACACTTGTGTTCGATACCTTGCTTACCAAAACTGATAATAACACCTTTCTATTTTTCACTACCCTCAATTATACACACCTCTCTGGGCACTTTCACTTCACTCAACCTGACTTTCACCATGGTCATTGTGCCTGGATAAAACCCTTTTAACCCTTAATGGACGGATTGATCCTGGGAGTAGTAATAAGGTTTGTGGTGGTGGACGGATTGTTCCTGTAGTTAAATAACATTACACACCATCGATTTGGAAAGAATCGGGCAGGAAAGATGCGCCAATACTTTTATAGCCCATAAATTCACTTTGGCAACTTTTATACTGACTAAGATCTTGAGTGTGGTCGCCTAACGACTTTAGTAGTACTTGTGACTTGAAGGGGAATGTTCTGTGTCTCTCTTAGATGACATTTTTTTGTGAATTTGCTCCTAAATATACCAAGGGGTTCCTGCTGTTTTTTATCCTTATTTTTTACGCTAATATGTTAGTTGTAAATGTAATTTTACAAAGAAAATAAAGCAAAGAAATACATATAAAAGTAAAAAAAAAATTTTTTTACTAAATCTTTGTTCTCTGTAAATTTACGCAAATATTTTTCAACAAATATGCTAAGAATTTTTTACTGCATTTATTTCCTATCTGATTTGATATTATGTAAGCAATAATTATAATTTTACAAAATAAAATAGATTTATTTATTAGAAAAAAACATATATAAGTTGGTAAAATTTACGATTGTCTTGTAAAAGAAGCCCCACAAGGGGTTATCAATAGTCATTTTCAAATTCTCACGGAAGATAGGGAAAATTTTTTTGAATTTTTTTTCTTTCACTATGTACATTTGCATATCTTCCTCTTTCCATTGATGTGTTTTTTCCGTAAATTGGCCAACCTCAAAGTTTACCTGGCCTGAGGAGCTCCATATCGATTTATTTACCAGTCTTGTAAGGGTAATACACGGCCATCATACACACCACCCTCTTGTAACTAGTTATTCACCCCATGTTCCACTTCCACATGAATATCACCCTTATTTATATAAGTATACCCCATACCATCAACCATAAACCCCTTGTTAGTATCAGTATCACCATTGTTATCAATATCACCGTTATTAACCATACCACCATTATTATCACCAATATCACCAATATAATCACAAATATCCCCATATTAACCTCAGCATCCTTATTTACCTCAGTTCCATGTACACCTGTATATGGAATAAAAACACTGGGTATCTAGCCGCTATGCCACCAACACCTGTATGGACCGATATCCTGTCTCCTACATGCAGGATGGCCCAACAAAAGTCTGTTGTCCAACGCAACCCCTTTTATCACCAAAAATGGTTCGATAAACATCTGATCACTCAGAGCAAACTGGACTCTAATAAAACCGTTGAGGGTTTCAAAGGATATTAGGAGAACACAGACTGATATTGATCATGATCCATTAAATTAAATGAAGCTCCCGTATCAATAAAGATTAGGATCTTCACATCCCCCACTGTTCCTTGTACTATCGGCCTGGGCTCTCCACCCCCCCCCCCCCCCCCCCCCCCCCCCCCCCCCCCCCCCCCCCCCCCCCCCCCCCCCCCCCCCCCCCCCCCCCCCCCCCCCCCCCCCCCCCCCCACCTCCACGCCCCGAGACCACAATGGTGTGTACAAATCATCTGTACCCTTTTTGTTGATTGGCTTTCCAAAAATTTCACCGATTTCTTAGTCCCTTTTAGTGACCTGCTTGAGAAATTCTCGTATTAGAACTCCCAGAGTTCTGAGGTGTGGGTTCTGCATCCCTCCGTTTCTGAGACAGACAAGACCACCAAAAGTGATCTGAACTTTTGCATATTCCGCAATATTTAACTCTACATAGTTTTTTTGTGTGTGTTCTCTTACTTATTACAATTGAAACAATACAACTGTTGCTCTGGATCCATAGATCCCCTTTTGTATTCCACTTTTGCACACAATCGGGTACAAGGGAAACTTAAATTCCTTATGTGTTAAATTTCTTGGACCAGTCCCTTTTAAAATTTGCTATCTGCTGTGGGACATTTGGAAATGTGTTTCTGAACTTGAAAATAAATCAGTTCCTCGTCTGACGTAGGTTCAATCTTTTCATCAAAGCTATCTACAATGGCGTCCAGGATGTCGTGTAGAAGCCGGGGAAAATGCAACAATCTGTGCAAGTTATGCAGGGAGATATTATTAGCATTTACTTATGGGGAATTTTTCAATTTCTGTATCCATTCTCCCACTGCATCAAAAAGCTGAGAGCCATGCTCAACCATGGTCATCTGACCTTTTCTAATCTTGTAGAAACCTCTCTCAGGTCTCTCACCACATGTTCCTTTGCTCCATAGGCTGTCTTCAGAAATTCTTGTAGTTCGGTCCATGACCGGCATTTTGTATACTGAAGACTACGGCATCAATGTGCTAAATCCCCTTTATCAAAATCCAACTAGGTTTTTGGCCTTGTGAACGTCTCTGCGTCACTCTTAATTCCCTTGGCGTCTAAACAATTATTAACTCCTTCAATAAAAATCTGCCATCAACAATACCCCAAACAAAAGGGGTGTGTGTATATATATATATATATATATATATATATATATATATATATATATATATATCGGGTGTTTTCGAAATTAGAAACCACCCCCTCCACAGAACAAATGGAAAGTTATGAAGTTTTTTTTTGCTATGGCCTATCTCCAAGTACATTTATTTTAAGTTCTATTAAGCTATTTTTTCATTTTACATTTCTTGTATTTATATGATATATATATATAATATATATATATATATATATATATATATATATATATATATATATATATAGATAAAATGAGAGTTTTGATCAGTTACTGTATTTTAATCCATTGTGTAATGGAACTGTTATTCTCTGTTCACATATGGAATTTTACTAAAAGACTATAAAAGACTAGCGATCTTTATAATCTCATTTCGCTTCATCTTCCAGCATTCTGTTATTCTCTAATGAAACGGTATTTCTTAAGTTGCTTAACGTCTGTTAGTATTCAATTTGCGTTCTTCCAACATTCCAATATTAGGTTTAACCACGCACTTTCTAATGTAATGGAGCCCTGGATAGACTATGTGGGTGACCGGGGAGAAGTAGGGAATGCTCTTGGGCCATATCACAGGGAAAATGTGAATAGCATATTAGATCCACCGAGTCTGAATTTGCAATAATTTTGCAAATCTTGCCGGATCCTAATCCGATCCGGCTACCGTTTATGGGACGGGGTCAAACCAATAAAGGGAAGGGGTCCCCGGGATGATAAATATATATGGTTGCCAACACTCACAGAGGATGTGGTTTATGACCCTTTCCGCAGAGAAGAAGGGAGAGAGAAAATGTTTAGAGAAATCATATATATATATATATATATATATATATATATATATATATATATATATATATATATATATATATATATATATATATATAGTATATCTATTCAATTGGCACGAAAGTCTATGTGCTTAAGAGTATCATAAAACCCACATATGGAAAACTGGACTTGGGAACAAGTACTTTCGTAGTATATTCTAGATTTTCAAATATATGTATATATATATATATATATATATATATATATATATATATATATAATATATATATGTATATATATATATATATATATATATATATATATATAATATATATATATATATAGATATATATATATTATTCATTCTAGATGTCTTTGCAAATCATCAATATGAAAAATATTCTATTGATATTACTGTTTTTATGTTAACATTATATAACAAGTTTACCTATAGAATTATAAGTTAAGACTATAGATTCATCAACAATATTTTTAGGATACTGTGGTCAGTATTATTCTCCAGTACAGATATTTTATTGTGTTTGTGTATGTTTATCTTTGACGGAGGCTTCATAAGTCACTAGACCTTTCCTCCCAAATTAGTATATAGTTTTTCCACTTATAGGATTTCTTATTTTAGAACAGGACCATTTTAATGCAGATGATAATATGAGGTGCCTTGGATCATATAATTTTTGTATCAATACCGTTTAGGCCTAGTTAAGTCACCAATAATTTTATTATCTTTATTCTAGTATTGTTTTAATAATTATTATAAAGTGTTATTATAAAGTTTGAAATCAATCAAAGACAAGCAGTGACGAATGTTCTGAAACTTACAATTAGAATCCTAACTTACTTCTATGATGCAATTGAAGAAGTAAAGTAGTTTGTGTTAAATACAAAATGTATGGTTGGCTTTCATGACAGCCTAGTCTTCGGTAATAAGGGAGGCAATTAAGGTCGTATTAAAGGTGTGGCTCTGTATAGCAAATTTGGTAACTATTTTTCTCTAAAGAGAAAACAGTTTGGATGAGGCCCAACACCAAATTCTAGGGAATTCCTTGTTTTGCTTCGTCTGTGGTACTTTAAGAAGTACCGTATAATCATGAAATTTCTTTTGATGTTTTCAAATGTAAAAAAAACACATAACACCTATGGAAACTATGAGAAACTATCCCATATCGAATATCTGAAACTAACTACTTCGATACCATTAGATAATTTTTTTTACAAGCTTCCTAAAGCAACATGTTTTGAAATAATTTATATAAAATTTATAGTACGAGAAAGAAGGATGTATTAGCGTCTTAAAATGTGTAAGAGAATTCATAAAAGTTTCCTTTCATAGAAAACGCTATGGAATTCTGTAAAGGGTTTAAATCTGTCACACCAGTCGCAGATCAAGAAATCCATAAACATCTTGACTTCGAAGATCCACGTAGTCTTTTATCAAATTGAAGGTTCCTGGAAAATGAAATTGCAACTAAAATTCCAACGACCAGAAACTGGAAAATCCACAACGTAGGTAAACCGTATAATCCATAACGTTTATAATCTCGAAAAAATTTTAATGCTTTTGGTGAAAAAGCTTTTGCATTCACAAACGGGAAACCATAATACCAGTGGTCTATTAAATCTTCCCAGAGTTGTATAAACATGAATACGTACAAATTTCCTTAAACTGGAAGGTCCATGAATAGTTGCATAAAGCCAAAAAGGAACAGCAGCGCCTTTAAAGTAGAGAGTACCTTATTATGCACTGTTTCTGTATAAGCTGAAAAAATCAGTGTCTATAACAATGAAGAAAGTCCACTAAGGTTCATATACTGAGGATGGCATAAACTATAAAATTGTCAACTCTCATACACTGGAAATTGAGACTTTCATTTTGACTTTTATAAATTGAGAAGTGCATGATGATCCATGAACTAGAAGATCCTCTAAGTCGGTTGTAAACTGGAATGTCCAAGACGGTAGTGAACTGGAATGTATGGGAAATGTTTAACGAGCTGCAAACTACTGGAAATGAATAATCTGGAAAATCAAGTGAAGAAAGGCCAACGCTTTTATAACATGAAAATATTTCAACGTATCTTTAACTATAGAAGTATTGAGTTTCATATAACACGCCTTATATCAACACGTTTAAAAATCGAAAACGATTTCTACCAATATAATTATTTAATTGTTATACTTTTTGTAAACTTTATCATTATACCAGATAACTTTAATCTCACCATATCAAAATGTATAAGTAATATTCATGTAGTATTCCTTAGCAATGTTCAAGTAATCTTTATGATTTCAAAAATCTATAACAGAAATAGAACCTTCATTATTATTACGATAATATTGATATCTGCAACACAAAAATTCCCCCCTCTAAAGTAATAACAGAGTTATTCAATAAATAAGCATGTTTTATTATTAAATTGTATTAAGAGAGAGCAGATTGTGATGAATACTAAATCTTTACTTTGGTATATCCTCAAAAGTAACATATAGAGTCTTTGACGAAGAATTTAGGACACTATTAGAAGTTTCTTAAGAGAAGATAAGAGTTTCAAGTTTTCTTCTGATAATTTGATTTTAGATTTAATATATTGAATTTAATATGATTTTGTTTTTGTCGTTTTTCAGATCCAGTAATGTTATTCACAACACGAGAGAATTCATTTTTCATCATAGAATACGCTAAAACGATTCACGGAAACGTGTTCAAAGCAAATTTTTGCAACGTTGCAACGTTTACCAAGCAATCACTAGACAGACGTTCCATTTTGAACTGGCTTCCAAAATTCAAGGAGGAAGGGTGTGTTCCCGGCAAAGAGAACACACCGCCCCTCAACTTTCGATGATACAGTTGAACAAACTCGGCAAGCCATCCAGGACACAAACACCCTTTCTCCTTAAATTCTGCAAGCCATTTCAAAATGGAACGTCTCTCTGATTCCTGCTTGGCAAACGTTGCACAAAATATGTGTTGAACAGGTGTCCGTGATTCGTTTTATTAGCGACTTCTCTTGCTTTGTGAATGTCATTACTGGATTTGAAAATGGCTAAAAATCTAAATTAAATCAAATATAATCCATCATATTAAAATCAAATTAACAAAATAAAATTTGTCACTTTTTAGCTTTTAAATGGTAGTATAGGATGTCCATAAAGTCCCAGTACCATTAAAAACAATAAATACTTGAAATGGTACTTGACTTTATGGGCACCCTGTAGTTCAATCATGTTACCATTTGCAGTTCTTGATATAAGAGCTAAGAATGCGGCATAGACTTTTGAAACATTCTAGAGATTAAGAAAAGGTCTGCTTATAAATCTAACAAAAATGAAAGAAAAATATGTTTAAGCATAAAAAAAACATTGGTAAGGAACACTCGCTCCACTAGCTTGATTTCTTAAGTCTGATTCTCAGCATAGCCGAAACACCTAGTGCATACATATTTTCGTTAAATGCTAATGAGACTTTCTTGACCTGATCATCGATTTAAGTTGTCAAGTTCCAGATAGTTATTCAACATCGGTCGGTTTTACCTAAGAATGTGCATAAATATATATATATATATATATATATATATATAATATATATATATATATATATATATATATATATACGTATATGTGTATATATAAATATATATATATATATATATATATATATATATATATATATATATATATATATATAATATATATATATATATATATATATATACGTATATGTGTATATATATATATATATATATATTATATATATATATATATATATATATATATGATATATACTGTGAAGTTTTCTATTTTGAGGATTTTCCTAAGAAAGAAGAAGGAAAATACGTGTCCAACGTAAAAGGCGAGGAAGTGCAATAACTTTCTCATGTGTGAATTGTGTCGCGATTCTTCCGTGTTCCCTGTAGGGTACAAGGGAGGGTCATGCACCGTAAAGATGACAACCTGGCAAGTGTGCATAGATGTTATGATGTTACTGGAAGGACTACAGGAGAGAGAGAGAGAGAGAGAGAGAGAGAGAGAGAGAGAGAGAGAGAGAGATTGCTCATAAAAACTGGGCGTTAAAAACTTTTTTTATTCTTTTTGACGTTGTGTTTGTTTGTAAAGCGAAGGTCATTTCTTTATACGTCCTCTACGAGCCAGGAACGTTTAAATTGTCATTTGTAGAATTATTCGCTCTTAGGCGTGGTTAGGATGGTGAAAAATTATAGTGATGGGTACGGTAGTAACTGGATTGATAAGGCACTACAAAAAATAATGCATTTCTTTTAATTATCGTCTGGATTTGTATTGTGATTTTCTTTGCTTCTTTAAAAATCCATGAGCCTAATATAAATCCCATTTTCACGTGAAGATCATCAATCATTTCGATTTAGTCTTTGATTCACAGTTCATTGATTTGAATTCTAGTTTGTATCACC
>NC_061088.1:42082478-42089978 GCF_015104395.2 Macrobrachium nipponense | reverse complement strand
AATTCAAATAACTTTATTATTTTGTCATATTAATCGAATTATGTGTATCTAATAACAAGGTCAGGTAGGTCGGGAAGGTGACCTCGTCATGATTATGGTATTGCAGGTTCGTTTCCTGCTACCGGACATGATTTCTACATATTTCTTTGAAGATGGATTTTAGGCTTTGCAGTAACAAGTGTATCCCAAAAAGAGTAAAGAATCTGAGAAATTAAGAGGCATTGTGGGTATTACAATTACATACATAAACACACACTCACACACACACACTGATTATATATATATATATATATATATATATATATATATATATATATATATATATATGTGTGTGTGTGTGTGTGTGTGTGTGTCTGGTGTGTGTGTGTGTGTGTGTCTGTGTTTGTGTGTGTGTGTGTGTATGTGTTACAAGGCTCAAAATTACCCCTATCTAAATAAAAGGAGAGAATTCCTAACTGGAAAGCGTGACCTACCTTCAATGGTCCCTTTGACTGTCATCTCTGTAGCTAGCTGAAAATCAATTATTAAAATAGCTAACGTGAAAATGGAATAAAATGAATTAAAGAACATCCCAAAAATCTTTAAACTACCATTACTCTTCCACGAAATCATATTACATAAGTACCCTCTTATCTACTTCTGTCTGACTATTCATAAGTCTTTATCAAAAACTGTCACCACAAGTCTAGAGAATTCATTTTAAATGGTGACTTTGAATCCACCAGAAAATGAGAATATAATTATCAAACATTGAAATGCGTCAACGTATATAATGGCTAAAAGTCTTGTAATCCTTTTTTACAATTCCCCTCTCTAGAAGCTGAACTCAATGTCACTGTATAAAATATATAACTTTTTCAGAGTCTTTTCCACTTTACCTTAAGACAGATCTCTAAGAGCCTTCCTCTATGGCGAGTTTCCACACTTAATGAATATCGTATAATGTCCACCTTAATCGCCTCACTAGGGTTTTTTTTATCCCATCTATTTCATCTTACAAACGTATGTATGTACGCCTACCAACAGACATGCGGATTCATACCTCAAGTCTTTCTCCACCCCTGTGTACGTGCGTTTACTGTATCAGTTCCTGTGTAGTCATAAGCACGTACTATGTGTTTGATATTATTATCAAATTACTTAATAACTAAGCGACCATCTATTTTCAAAACAAAGGTGCATTTCTCTCGTTACCAAAATGATACTAACCTTTCCGAACAAGGTTTCGCTGTTTTTTATTTCTCTCCGGTATCCGGTGAGTGGGTGGAAAATCATGTTAGCGGGTGATACAAAATCCTCTTCAAAAGGACGATCACTCTGCGTCTTTTAGACAGGACGGCACTGAACTGTGCCTCAGTCCCTCACATTCAGTGTTTGACATATACTATATACCTCCAGTCAATGTGCGATGTTTTTCAGCTGACCCTCTTTGCGAATTTCATCAATGTCTCAAGGCGTTATCGCACTTTATACAAACGGAGAGACGCGTTTATGCGGAATTCTTTATTGAATAAATTTCGTTTTCTTATGCAGAGTTTTCGTCGATATGCAAGAAACTCGAGTTTCCTCAGTCCCATTTCTTTGGAAGGACAGCTGCTATGGCCCTGTTTTAACTCTCAAATTGTCTGAGAAATGAGATTTTCTTTACTGATAAAATTTTCACAATCAAGTCCTTACAGTTTATTTGAATGGCAACCATACATATTCAGACTACGAGCATGATCTTCACACGTCATTTTGCGTATGTACTAGATGGTTGTTGAAGTGTTCTTATTGACAAATATTTCCTCATCTACACACAGACACACACACGCACACACACGCTGCAGTCCCTGTATTTTTAAAGCTATATGTTAATATATATTGAATCATTTCCTATAGTAGGTCAGAAAATTAAAGTGTTGGCTGTCCTTTTGGGAAAATGTTGCAACGAATAAAAAAAATGCGCAGCATTACGTCATCAGTGTCTCCTTAGGCATATCCCTCTATGCCAAGGAGGCAGAAACGGTGTTGTGCAGGTTGAAGGTTGGACCTACAAGACCCATTCATGGGTTCTAGATGTCCCGTGAAAATCCTCCATTTTGCGAACACATTTCTCAACCTTGAGAATTTGAGACATACGTAGGTTTCTATTCTGGGACCGCGTCAAGGAAGGACATTTTATCCTGCTACAATTCTCCGTGAGGGTTGTAATATGGAGCAGTTGTGCATCTTAGTTACGGAGGTGGGCCTCCTCAATATGTTTTAAATTGTACACATATGCAATATGTGTAAGTATAGATAGTACATGTGAATAGATATAATTATACAGTACACACACACACACACACACGTGTGTATATATATATATATATATATATATATATATATATATATATATATATATATATATATATATGTATATATATATATATATATATATATGATATATATATTATATATATATATATATATATATATATATATATATATATTATATCAGCTGCTTTTAAAGTTATTTATCTATTTATTTATTTATTTATTAGTTTCCTTTGTAGTTTTCTGTAAAAGAAAGCTATTGAGATTCTGTTCGCCCTCAGATCTTAAAATCTACGGAGGCTAGGGGGCTGCCATCCATCCTTTAATTATCAAACATACACAATTGCAGCAATCTAGCCTTAGTAGGTTTTATATTAGTGAAAGTTAAAGCTAATCATAATCGTGCCCTGGTATCGGTATAGGAGAGGCCACTACCATGCTGTGGTTAAAGTTTTATGGGCTCGGCTCACACAACATTGCCGCGACCACCGGTCTGGAAGGGTAAAAGTTGAAATAAATTTCTGAATAATAAATATATACCTAAACTACAGTTCCTAAGAAGAAGTTTTTCGCCATTCCCCGTATGATTCATGATAAGTCTTTTTACGACACTGAATAACCTAATTCAACAGTATGCACCTGCCATTGACTGTAAATTGATTCCTGTTAATCCTCTTAATACTAAATCATTATTCCAGTACAAAGACAAAATTAACCCTCTAATAACATCAAGCATCATCAATTTATTTTCTTGCTCCCGTGTAGTCAGGGGAGATACGTGGGTGCCTCACGACGCCTACTGAAAGTGCGAATTGGTTGTCAGAAGGGGATCAGCTATAGAACTGGAGTCTAACTCCATAATCAAGAGTTCTCAAATATTCGAGTGCACGCCAAAAGGTATAAAACAGAAATTAATTATAAAAATTTTTAAATACTTTCCAAAGTTCCCAATTCTTCGCTTCCTATCTTTGAATCACTTTTTATTAAACTACTAGTACCAAGATTGAATATCCAAACTGTCAGCAACTTCTTATCTGACGTGAGTTTGCCCAGGCCTGGAATTCTTTGTTTATGTCACTGCTTTTGTATTTCGTCCAACTGGTAACGGTTTTATACTTTTTTATTTATTTTATGTTTTTATATTTATATGTTAATGTATCATTCCAGCTTTGATAACGAAACAGATGTCTTGAAACGTCATCAATTGCAAATAAAGAAATGTCTTTACTATGGACGTCTTCCTCTGCCCTTGGTCCTGTTTTGTTTGCCTCGGTTGATAGCAGCCGCCTACCATAAATATATATATTTATATATATATATATATATATATATATATATATATAATATTATATATATGTGTGTGTGTGTGTGTTGTGTGTGTGTATGTATATTATATATATATATATATATATATATATATATATATTTATATATATATATATAATATATACATATATATATATATATATATATATATATATATATATATATATATATATATATATATATATATATATATATTATATATATATATATATATATAATATCTATTTCCAACTTAGCCCAACTTTGCGTCTACTACATACGATATGCACATGACAAGAAGCACCTGAAAGACAATTTTTGTTTTGTGAAACTGTCAGCTCCAGAACAACTGAAAAGGAAATATTTAACAATGTGGACAGAATTTTTTGAGACATGGTATCAAATGGGAACATGATGATGCCTTTGATAGAAGGAAGTGGAGAAGGCGCATCATGCAACCGACCGATTAATGCAGGGATAATGGTGGGAAAGAAGAAGTATCAAATGGGAACATGTCGTTGGCGTGTGTACTGACAGGAGCTCCAGCAATGCTTGATTGTCGTTCTCGTTTTCAAACTCTGTTAACGTTAAGCAAAAATCGCCAGATATTATTGGTACACATTGCACTCATCACCGTCAAGTATTAGTAATGAAAACCATGCCTGATGAGTTGAACATGTTCTCGGCGAAATGATTAAAGCAGCTCACTTCATTAAAGCGATCGCATTTAACTCTCGTTCGATTTCTGCATCATGCAAAGAAAGTGATTCCGAATTTGAAACACTCTTATTGCATTCACACATAAGGTGGCTTTCCAGTGGGAAAGTATTGACGAAAGATTTCGTACTACGTGAAGAAACACAGCAATATTTGGTAGACACTGAGCCAGAGATCTGCGCAAAATTCTCTGATGTCCATTTTCTTATATCCCTGTCATTTTTTGTAGACTATTTGAATCCATGAGCTCCCTCAATTTGTTGCTGCAAGGAAATGAGATCACGGTGCTCCATTGCCATGAAAAAATGACTGCTTTTCAAAATGAAGCTTCAACTATGGCACTCTGAGCTAGAGAAGAATAATTTTGCCCCATTTCCACAATTAAATACATACTATATTGACGAGAATGAGCTTAACGTCGAAAATATATAAGTTGAGTTGATGAAACATCATGTATTACTTCTAAGTGAAGAAATAACCCATTATTTTCCTAGTCATACAAAAATTTTGAAAAATACTATCAGTTTATCTACAACCCAATTGTACTCTCCATTAATGATCTGCATTCGAAGGATTAAGTAATACAAGAACAATTTATTGAATTGATGAATGATGCAGGTGCAAAACATATTTTCCGTGAAATGTGCTGTAGTCATGGCACAGTCCTATCCCGCGGGTGCAAAGATGGCCCTGAAAGGGCTGATGCCATTTGCAACCACCATGAGAGGGAGTCAGCGTTTTCACATAACTTGCCATCAAAACAAAATCCCGAACAGATTAGAAGCACCAAATGATATGAGTTGCACTATCCGAAACAAAGCCAAATCTAGGAGAATCGGTTCAGCCAAAGCAAATGCACCATCCCATTGAAAGTACATTTGATAATTAAGGTTGCTGATTATATATGTTTTCGCCAAAAATGTTTTTGTTCCATATAAGTTGCATTTTCTTACTATTGATGGGTTTTTGTTCCAAATAAGTTGCATTTTCTTACTGATCAATTGGTTGTCAAATAAAAAAGAAGTTTTTGTTGCAGTAGATTAAGATTTCTATTTTTAATGTGTGATCTGGTTTCCAAAAAAATGGTTTTGGTTCAGTACCTTTATGTTACCATTATCTGAAATACATTTTTTTTTATAAAATAATTTGTTTCAGTAACCTTACAGTACATATTATAATGTTAATTGTATTTAATTTAAAACTTATAAGAGACCGCCATGCAAAAAAAAAAAAATCACAATAATTTGAGAACCTTTCTCTCTCTCTCTCTCTCTCTCTCTCTCTCTCTCTCTCTCTCTCTCTCTCTGCTCTCTCTCTCTCTCTATAATATATATATAATATATATATATATATATATATATATATATATATATATATGTGTGTGTGTGTGTGTGTGTGTGTGTGTGTTTATTCAAGATATGTAAACCTTATGCCATTGAGCAAACTATTTATCTCCACTTTTGTCGGAATGTTGCTAGAAGGGTTTCCATTAACTGAAGATAGACAATGAAGTATAAAAAGACGAATACTGCTATTATTAGTACATGTGAAAAAGGTATATGTGGCTTAGATGTGTATTTGTGTGTTTGTGTGTGTGTGTGGCCCGTGTGCGGCCGTTTGCGTGGGTGTATGTTTGGGCAATAAAACCTCTTATGCTCGTATATCTATGGGAATTAATAACGCTATTGTTTATGGCCGGACATAAATATTATGACCAAGAAAATGCCACTCTTATCAGAGCTCGCTAGTGGATATATAACAAAGATAAACTCTCCTGAATATGCCGCATATCTTCCCGTTTCGACTTATCCCAACCCTTGGCTCTCATAACACTCGTATATTTCAGGGACGAGTTTCTCGTTCTCGCACACGCACACTCTCACGCATATGTATATATATATATATATATATATATATATATATATATATTATATATATATATATATATATATATGTATGTATGTATGTATGTACAAATAATTCCTCGTGTACTTAGACCTGTTGGTTTAATATTCGAATCACCAGCAAGAGGTCCCGAGTGAACGAGAAGGCTTTAAGCACATTCTGTTGGATGAAGCTTTTCTTTTGTTGACCTAAGATGCAAATGAAGTTCTTGTTACTAAATCGAGTGAGGCCGATCCCAACAAAAGAGCAGACTTTCTATAGAAAAAGGTATAAATATTTGTGTGCGTTTGTGCGTTTGTATGTATGTGTGCGCGCGCGTGTGTGAGGGTTCTTTTTTGTGTACATAGGTTAATGAAGCGCCTAATAGTATGGAAATATTCAGCATTTTGGGTCAAGTGTGAGTCTGGCAGTCAACAGAGTTTTTGTGTTAATTGATTTATTTACTTATGTAACTGATCCTTGATAGTGGGAACTTTATGCGTAAATGATAAGTTGGCCAATCAGTAGAAGTCGGAGCGAAAGGAATAAGACAAAAACCACTGGAAACTCCAAATGCCTTAATCAATAAATGGAAAGAAAACGTCCATAACGTTGCCTGCCTTATCTGTCCAAAGAGAAGACTCACAACCAGAAAGTCGTTCCTCCCTTCAACAAAATATCGCCCTCACCTCTCTCTCCCCAGCATTCATTCATTGCTTCCTGAGTAGTGAGGACCTTTCGACCCTGGACCCCTTCAGTCCATCTAGTCTGCACACTCTTCTCCTCTGTCACCTCCCTCAACCCTAAACTGATCTTTCACATATAATTTTCTTCACTCCGTTGCCAACCATTCTCTTCACATGCCGAAACCACACTTCTTTGCTCAGCAAGAATACCGTCTTAGGGCTTCAGTTTCTTTTCTTACTTAATTTCTTTTGCTGTCCACTATTTAATCGCACAGATGTGAACATATCTTCTCCTTTCTTTCTTTTTTTTTTGTTTAGTTTTGTTTACTCCTGTCTGCCTACCATCATCTGTTTAACTGCAGAATGCTTATAATTCGCATATTGCACATAAATTGTTTAGTATCCCATCTTTTTCGTCTTCCATTTACGTTACCTTTCTTACTTTCGCTAAAATTAACTTTCCACCTTTTTTTTATAATTCAATATCTTTTTCCAGCCTTTTCACCAGTCTCTGCCCTGTCACTTCACTGTCAGCAAATGACAATATCTTCAGAAAGCGTCACATACTCCACACTCTTATCTCAGAACTTGTAACTACGCCTGTTCTTTC
>NC_061088.1:42074978-42077478 GCF_015104395.2 Macrobrachium nipponense | reverse complement strand
GAGAGAACTGGGAATAAAGATAGATGTATTATATGCGTAGCAGTTGAATATGAAAATGGGTCGAAACAGAATTTAGAGTGGCTGGTGGTTACAGATGTGTCGATTGGTGATTGTGAAAAGAAGGTTATGATGAATCTTAGCAAGAGCAAGGTTATGAAGTTGATGGCAGTGCAGCTAGGAAAAGAGATCAATGACTGTTGGCTAGGAGGAGGGACATTTATTCCCCTCCCTCAAGCCAACACTCATGTAATCATTAAGAATCAGGAATGAAAGAAAATGCCTGTGTTCACTTCAGCAAGCAAAACAACAGTGCGGAGCTTTTCTTGAACCAAGAGATCGTCTTCAGATTCAACAACTCTTTCTTTATACAGAACGTCTCTTTATTCCTGAATAAAACCATTCGAATTTAGCTTTTTATAGTTTTCATCCATAGGAAAATGTCTCCAATTCTAGAAAAAACCCGGTTTTTATGCTAGTGATATCAAATAGTCTGTTTTTTTTTTTTTTTTTTTTTTTTTTTTTTTTTTTTTTTTTTTTGACGGTTACTGAAACGTTCATATTTCATCCATTCGAAATAAACCACCAAGTAAGTACAAAATTATTATTATGTTTCACGACTATGGGTCTTTTTAAGTCTTGAATCATCTGGCCGCTATCTTAGTTACCGTTCAGTAACAAGCTATCAATTCTCCTTATCATCTGTTTGGAGAGAAAGATATATGTTCCATCAAAATAGAGCGTTACAGGAAAACTTATAGCTGAAGCTAGTTAATTTAAGAGAAGTTAAACATTTTTGCCCTGGTATCATTCCCTAGTTATCTATTCATGCTACCAGCAGACAGACCACATTGCTCCAGCCTAGCACTCAATAAAAAGGAAAAAAAATAATATTGGAATGATGGTGAGACCGACTATCCTTTCCACGTTTGCAGATACAAAACCGATCCATTATATCAAACGAATACGAGATTTTGTTCCCTGTCATCATGGAATATTCATTGCTGGGTCTTGTGAGGCCTGATGAACAACCCCCATTAAATATGATTGCTCTCTTATCATTGACTGATCAAGGAACCGGAGGCCAATCGTAGATTTGATTTATTCATTTTCAGATTTTAAATTACGTCTTTGCGCTTGAGATACTACTGATTGTCCAGTACCGGTGTTATTTCCATTACAGTATTATCCTTCAGTAGTTGATGTTACTGCTGTTGTTCTTCTTTATAATATGCTATTTAAAACAAAATGCTTATATAAAGTAAAGCAACGTTTTTCCTCAGTACTAAAGGTTATTATTTTTTTGTTCAGTATTTCATTCCTTAACTGAAAATGTCTGTCTGTTGTAACTTTTGTGTTAATTATCAAGAATATGTAGTACATACATACTTACCAAGGAGACTACAGAGTACACGTAGTCAACTCGATTTTTTTTTCCATGAGAGGATGCGTACCACAATAGCCACCAAGCGGTTGTATCTAATGCCGTCGTCAAGGAGGAGGCAATAACGTCACCTGAAACGTCAAGACTACGTCACGAAAGTAAAAGCCATGCATTCAAGATTTTCTCTTTATACACCATGCATTCACGATTTTCTCTTTTTACCATGAGTTCGGGATTTACTCTTTATACTATGTATTATGTATTCAGAGTTTTCAGTTTTACACCATGCATTCTGGGTCTGATCTTGATACCTTGCATCCAGGATTTTCTCTTAATGATATGCATCCAAGATTACTCTTTGAACCATGACTGCTGGGCATCACTACAAACATGATACAGTCGTATTTCTTATTAATTGCAACTATAATATTCTTTTTTAGCATGAATGTTTTAATAAATTCAAAATGAGATCCAAAAACGTTAAAGTTTGGCTACATAAGTCGCAGCCAAAACACGCTTTCCGAACACAGTATGTAAACATATGACGCTATTCGTCAATCATGTTGGAAATCGAGTCCCCATTGGTTAGGATTTAAGACGTCACGGTTTTTAATTTTGACTACAGCCTCCAGCTGTCTCTACTGGCGCCGTGATACGGCTCATGTGGCTAACTTGAGTATCTTTGTGTACTCTATAATTATTTTCTTCCCTTTCGAATATTGCTTTTCTCTATCTTCCCTCTCCCCAAAATAGTTTTTTCTTGCCTCAATGTGTGCCCTCTCCCACCGGTAGTTAGGGTATCCTAGTCTCCTAAAGCTCTCCCTCAGGTATTCCCTCTCTTCGTCTAGGAATTCGGGAATGCAAATCCTACAAGCCCTAATGGCCAGCCCTGCATTGCTCCCATTTTAATTTCTTTCCTAAGGCTAGAGAACATATATGTATGCATGAATTAGTGTCTTTTTCCTGTATGCCTAGAATTTTGAATTTTCCCTTTCTCTCTTTAAAGATAGAAGATAAAATAACTAAAAAATTATACTGAAAAAAATAAGTGAGTAAATAAGACAAAACTACAAACTAAGTCGAGATAATCTAATATAATAATTTTCAAAATAAAGTGCA
>NC_061088.1:42042478-42067478 GCF_015104395.2 Macrobrachium nipponense | reverse complement strand
TATATTATATATATATATATATGTATATATGTATGTATGTATGTATGTATGTATATAAGGTAGAAGCCACAAAGGGAAGTGAAAAATTGGAGTGCTGCGAGATATATATAAATAATTATATATATATATTATCAATAGATATATAATATTAAGTATTTATATATATATTTTTAAATATATATATATATTATATAGATATATTATTTAATACTATATATATATATATATATATATTAATATATATTATATATATATCATATATATATATATATATATCTAAAAAATCTCTAATGAATATATATAATTAGATAATTAATTTATTATAATATATTATATATATGCTTAAAAAATCACAGTAGATGCCGTGACTTCATAAATACGCGAATACCACGGAAATGATAGTCAGGAATCCAAGCGCTTTCGTCTTTATTCAGACTGAGTTAATTCTCCTTGACGATGTCTGAATAAAGACAAAGCGCTTGATTCCTGACTATCATTTCCCGTGGTATTCGCTTATATATATATATATATATATATATATATATATATATAAAATATAAATATATATATATATATATGTATATATGTATGTATATATGTATGTATATAAGGTAGAAGCCACAAAGGGAAGTGAAAAATTGGAGTACTGCGAGATCTTTCGACTCTACATCCTTACATAGCAGACTGACTTACATATGAAAATTAGTATGCAATGAAGGGTCGTATAAATGACGGACATGAATTATAAAGGGAAATAAGTACCTAAAATCCAACACACCTGGAGAATTAGCAACTCTCCCAAACAACAGGGGTACAAGTTGAGAGGTTTACAAAAAGATTAAGTCCAACTGCTCAGAAACAGGGACAAGACCACTTACACAAAAGCTTTTTTGTAAACAATAAAACCTTTTTTGCAAAGCAAACTTATTCACAAAAAAATATATTAATGTACATAAGCAAAAAAAATATCTATAAGACAACTAATTTCATTCTAAGTCTGCGAATGTATCTTTAAGGTCATTCTTAAACATGTTAATTCTACAATGGTCTAAATAATAAAGGCCAGAACTTACATGAAAATTACAACTGAAAGTAAGTTGTATAACGGCGGATTCTAAAAGATTTCGTAACAAAACATCTTTTGATCTTGCAATAACTAAACTGTCAATCCAATTTATCCGGTGGTTATTTATTCACTTAAATGAATGAATATTGCATTGGATGTTTGCCCAGCTTTCACATATATTTATGCTGTTTAATTCTTACTTCTAATTCCTTACTAGATAGGTCGATATAAAACGAGGAGCAGTTCAAACATGGAATTTTATATATTATGTTGTTGCTTTCCTTGGGGCCATTTTTTATTGAGTCCTTTTAATGTAGTATTATAGGAAAAAACGAGGTTGACCTTAAATAATTTTGACAATGATCTTATGGTGTCATCCTATTAACTGGAGTCAGGCAAGATCCTTAATGCCGCGTAGTGACACAATTAAAAGGAATATCATTGAATTTTGTTTTATCAAATCAAATAATGGAAATGTTCTAAATTTTAGTCTTGGTTTCTTTAAACTCGATGCCTTCATGATTACCTTTTTAACAGTTAACGATCTGATATTATTGATCTTTTTGCTACCTGTCTACCTTGTGACTTTCTTTTCAATTATATCTCCTTTGTGTGTCGACAATATCTTATTAAAGGATAAAAGCGCTCGGCTACGAATTTCTCCCTATTATTGATGCTATGTATAAATAAAGGTTTTTACCACGAAGGAAAAAGGAAAAGCGAGATAGCCAAGAACTTTCGGTCTAGCACGACCCTTTACTAAGGCACAACTTAGTAAAGGGTCGTGCTAGACCGAAAGTTCTTGGCTATCTCGCTTTTCCTTTTTCCTTCGTGGCAAAAATCTTTATTTATATTATATATATAGATATATAGTATAAAAAATTACTTAATATAATATAATATATATATATAATAGTATTTATTTACATATATATATATTAGATATATATTATAATATCAATAGTATATAGTATAATACAGATATATTAACATGATATAATTATATATATAGATAATTAGATAAATTATATATATATATAGATATATATAGTTATATATATGTATGTATATATATTATATATAGTTATATACATTACAGATATAGATAAATATATATAGAACAATATCTGTAGGATATCATATAGATATAGATATATATATTTATATAATATATATATAAATATAATATCAAAGTATATACATATATATATATATATATATATATATATATATATATATACATACATATATATACATATATATATATATATATATATATATATATATATATATATATATATATATATAGATATATATATATATGTATGTATATATATATATATATATATATATATATATATATATATATATATATAGATATGTAATATATATATATATATATATATATGTATATATATATATATATATATATATATATATATATATATATATATATATATATATATATATATATATATATATATATATATATATATAGTGCGTGCTTGTGTCTCTATATAAGGTCATTTGTAATGACTTATTCTTTATTTTTAGAAAGGCTCCTACCTTTTCCCCCGTGTGAAAATAAACAGTCACCAAGGGACTCATAATTAACTTTTCTTCTCGAAGTTGTCATGTTAGTTATAAATAATTAAAACTTTTACCCAGTTGAGACTTTAAACTTTGGAATCCTTGGGCGCATTTAATTGTAAAGATTGGATCCATTGGAGAAATTTATAGTTTTCTTTAAGGTACATTAGAGTAATCTTTGTTAGAGAAAACTAATGCACATCTTATATTTCTCCTCTCTTATGATTTGTAGGTTGGCGTTGACTGAGGTAGAAGAGAACCAGTTGCTGAGATAACTAAGGGTTTAGCAGTTTCCCATTCATGAAGGGAACGGGAAAATGCTTTAGGTGAACGATAGTATAAGGAGAACAAACCCACCTGTTATATATGTGGATCCGTAAGGGGTGTTTATTTTATTTGAAATTATCATGTATAAGTATTCATTGCATTCTGTATTTTGCAGCGCATAAAATATGGCCACTCTAAAAGGATATTCCTTCTTCAGCGTTTTTGCTCTGTTAATGGCATGTAAGTATGTCAGCGTTATGCTTGACAAAAGGTAGTTCAGTTGAGGAGATTACTGCGTAGGTAAACATTTGTCTAAAGAGAGAAATTAATCTTCTGACATACGTTGTGGACGCTACTGTTCAGAAATTTTAATTACCCATTTGCTGTTTGTGACTTGTACGTCAAAGTATGATTAAGCACTATTGAGTTTTCATTGTTGCGATAAAATGTTGTTACATTAATTTTTTTAAAAAGACATAAATTATGTCTAAACACACGTTAAATAGTGTAGCAGAATATGCATGTACCTGGCTCAGTAAAGAGTGGCAATTGCGCAGAGCGATATTTCAAGTGGTGCAATGAACTTAAAAGGAAACCATTACGATACCCTCTCATTTGTCACGTTTGACTCTCGCTCATACTTGGAATTACTATATATTAACCATAATGAATACGTGCGAAGGTGGAAAAATTACTCTTGTTCGATCTCCCCGAATAGATTGAGAACTTTGTATTGATCGATGTTTTCAGCCAAAGATGTGGAGCAGATTTCTAAATTGTAAGGAAGAAGGTGGGATGAAATATAAATATATATTAAGCAAGTGACGCATATCAGCCAGAGAAGAAATGTGTTCTAAACATGTAATACTTAGGTGTTACCACTCAAATTATTTTATTTGATAAAAAAAGGCGTATAAAAAAACGCTATATTTGAATAAAATCAACACCGTAAACAGTGTTCACATTTGTATCTCGATTTAAATCGATTTACAAGTCATTTGCTTTATTTGAATAACTTTATATGGTTTGCCGTTGCTGGATTAAAACAAATGGATTTGATGAACAAATGTTGGGAATAAATATATAGGGCTAGATTAACCCGCCCTACTTTTTTAAACGCCTGGTCAACATGTGTTTTATTCGATTGGAATCCCGGATAAATGTATTTTAGTTGGAAAACTTAGCCGCCATATATCGAATTAAAATAAATCTCACTCGGTAGTCACCGACAGTCGTGTAGTTCGTGCCCTCCTGAAGCCTTTGTATTTGAATGGAACTTTTCAATTCCAGAAAAAACTGAATTCTTTTAGCCTTGACAGAAAGCTCATATCTCCTTGAAAGTCGGGAATCAAAATAGATAGATTGTGTCCAAGGACAGATTCGTCAGAGTGCATTTAGAATGTAATTAATAAATGTTCTGAAGAGATTGATGTTGTCGGCAATCGTTCGAAGTGTTTGGAGACTGAGTTAAGAAATATTTAATGAAGTGTGGCACGTCAATTATATATGGAGTAGAAGCCATTTGAAAAGCGGTGTGGTTGGTATGGTATTAGCGTCCCACCTCGATGGTCACGGGTTCGATTCTCGGCCATTCCATTGAGGAGTTAGAGATGTGAATTTCTGGTGATAGAAGTTTACTCTCGACGTGGTTCGGAAGTCACGTTAAGCGGTTGTTCCCGTTGCTGAATAACCACTGCAACGTAAAAGCACCATACAAACAAAAACAAAATACAAAAAACAAATTAATTCATCAAATAAAACCTTATACACAAGCCACCATTAAGATTAATTTAAAAAATCATATATAGCTGAATAAAAGTTTAATTCGAGCTGTAATTATATAGTTTCACTATTTACGAAATAACCCCTTCGGAATTGACTCCATTTGTCAGTTTATATGATATTTTATGATGGAGATGCAATATGAGGACTAAGTATCTACTATTTAATACAAAAGAACGCTTATATATATATATATATATATATATATATATATATATATATATATATAGATATATATACTATATATACATACATATATATATATATATATAATATATATATATCTATATATATAGATATAGATATACACACATATATATATATGATATATATATATATATATATATATAATATAATATATATATATATATCTATATATATATATAATATATATATATATATATATATATATATATATATATATATACTATATATATATATATATATATATCTATATATATATATATATATATATATATATATATATATATATATATATATATATATTATATATATACGATATAGATAATAATATATATATATATATAGATATATAATATAGTTATTATATATATGTATAATTTTTTATTTTTATATATATATATATATATATATATATACATATATGTATATATATGTATATGTATAATTTTTATATATAATATATATATATATATATATATATCATATATATATATATGTTATATATATATATATATATATATATATATATATCTATATATATTGTATATTATATATATATATATATATGTTAATATATATATATATATAAGATATATATATTATATATATATATATATATACTATATATATATGTATTATATAATATATATATATATATATATATATATATATATATATAATTATATATATATTCATAGTTTGTATGCCAGGGTTTTCAAGAAAATCTAAGAAATCAAAATTTTGACTCTACTAAAAATTTACACCTTGTGCAAAAACGCTGAAACTGATTTAGGGGGCTATGAACACAAAATGTAATAGAACCTTTAATTGGAAACACTAGCTTACTTCAACGTAGGTAAATGTAACTTTGTACACATATGAATTGTTATTTCTATGAGGTTTATCAGACGATATGATTACAGGAGCGGTAGTCGGCTGTTTGAAACTCGTAAGACTGACTCTACCATGTACTACAATAGCAACAACAAACGTGCCACCAAATTGGAAGTAAGAGCACTTCAAGTGAGGATCTATAACTTATGACTAACAACATTGATTGACACTATGCAGTGGAGCACTGTAAGTGAACCTTTCCTCTCGCTGGTATCCTGGGGTTCAACCTAAGATTGGCACTAGCAGAGCACATTGAGTGGCACTCAATGTGCAGGTTGGTAGTGTAAACAAATATCGCTTGTCTCAAGAACAATTTCACAATTATTCTATGCTCACACAGGTCTCTGATGGAGACGGGAATGTTGACGAATGGGAATAGGAGGAAACAGTTGAAACAGGGAATGAGTGCTAGGAACAGGTGAAGGGCTGATGAAACAAATTCCAGGGCATCAGCAGAAGGATGTGAGTCACTCGCAGGCTTCGCCAAAGGACAGACAGATACTTCTCTTCAGGTAGTGTCATATAGGAGCTTCAAAGGTAGGCTCACAGTGGAGTGTCCAAGGTATAGCAGGTTCAAGTAGAGACTAGCCGGGTCAGCGTCAAGACAAAAGTTGTTGATAGCGGCAAACCAGGTTGTAGGGCATGACACCGCTTCCAGAAAATATGGTACTGTTTCAGGTTAGGGTGTACTGCAGGGCACACTACTGCGGGAACGGGCTAGGGCAAAGTGCAGTTTGGTAGGCTAGGGCAGGCCACATTTATACTGGTCTCATCTGGTTCAGGCCAGCGGGATTCTCCTTGGGTGCTTTTATCTCCACCGTCAATTTTTATTAATGACCTAAAAGAGGTCATTGGAGGCCAGCAGAGAGGTGTGGAAAATAGGGTACAATGGCGGCTATCGTGGGTCAAGAGGTTTATGAAAACCATCGGTCATGCAGGTTTGTGTGGCCAGAGTCGCAGAGGAGGAATGGTTTTCAATAACAAAAGCGAGGGTAAAAAGTTAGTGAAAAGGCAAGAAGGGATAGCTCATCGAGACATGTAAACTTTCATGAGATAGAGGACAAATAGGCACTAAGGGCCTCTTGTAAAATTAGATTGAGGAGCGAAGTACAAAGGAGTATAATAGAAAAGGGGCTTCTATTCCCATAGGTGCAAGTGACCCTAATATGGATTTGGCATATGACTGACATTGACGTCTAACAAAAGGAAGACAAGCTACCATACAGGTATGGAGCGTCATTAAAATCGCATTCTTAAGAGAGAAAGGGCTTGACTCAAAATACCATCTCTCTCAGTGGTTCAAACGGTCAAAACCAGATACGGTGTTACGTTTACTGGATATGACATTTCCAGTAACCGTATTCTATTCCTTTAAAAAATTTCTTCAGTTTTTGCAATTTGTTAAGGAAAAGAAATATAAAAAAGAGGGTCCAAAATGGGGGTTTGTAGATATATGTATATATATATATATGTGTATTATTTATATATATATATATGATAGTATTTATCTTCTCTATATACATATATATATATATATATATATATATATGTATATATATAGATATATATATATATATATATATATATATACATATACATAGAAATATTTATATATATATAGATATATATATTATATATAATTATATATTATAAATATATATATATTTAATATATGTATATACTATAGATATATCTATATCTATATAGTTATATATATAATATATATAATTATATATATGTTATTATATATAGAATTAATATATAATATTATTATATATATATATAGATACATAAATATATATATATTCATATATATATTATATATATATATATAATATATATATATTAGTACACACACACATATATATATATATATATATATAAAATATATTAATATATATTAACAATTATATAATAAATAAATTTAATATATAAATATTATATATATATATATTATACATATATATATATTATATATATAATAATATTAAGATATATATATATATTAACGAAACATAATGCCCGTTATATATAATATATATACCCCTATAATTATATATATATATATTTATGATATATAGTATATATTCACACCAACCCACACACCACACCCACAACACACACCCACACCAACCACATTAGATATACTTTATAATATATATATAATAATTATATATATATTTATATTATATATATAAATAATATAATATACAATATACATATATATATATATATATATATATATCTATATATATATATATATATATATATATATATATATATATATAGATATATATATAATATATATATATATATATATATATATATATATATATCAATATATATATCTTATATATATATATATATATATATATATATATATATATATATATATATATATATACATGAGTCATATCACATTACGATGATTCTTATATACACATTAAGCTACAAATGTCCTTTAATATCAAATTTGCTGTACCTCAGAATTGATATATTTTCATATATGTTAACCAAAGGGGAATTTTTAAGTCGATAAGAAATTCGTCGGCTCATGGGCCTGAACCATGGAACCAAGAATTCAGGACGCACAGTAAAGAGTTGTAACCCACATGGCTATCACAAAAGGAGTCGGCATCAACCCACCTCCACCTTGATAACATTGTAGTGCTTTTGTCCACGAGTAGCCATTTTATGAGTCTATCACATAACCGTTATTCATATACACGCATTAAGCTACAACAAATTTCCTTTAATACCTAATTCGCTCTACCTCGGAATTAATATATTTTCATATATGTTAACCGAAGATGAATTTTTTAGTCGATATATAAGTGAATACCACAAATCCTACCTAGTGATAATCGTATAAAAAAATTAGAAGGAAATCGAGAAGTTATTATAGCTACTACAAACACATAATTGTCTGGTAAAAGAATGAGCAATAAATCCTATATACCCACATATGCACATACTATTCGTTTCCACCCAGACAGCAACTATGGGAGCAAACAAAGACAGAAGACGTCAAAGCAAGAGCACAAAATTCAGGGTGCAAATAAGACGAACAAATCTCATAGTATGCACAGTACCAGCACAATTCCATAAGAATCTATGTACATCTTGGTCATCTCTCTGAACCCTGATCTGGGAGAAAGCCTTAGAAATACCAGCCATTAAGGCTACTTTCCAACTCCTAAATCTCAGCAATAAACACAAGATCAGGATTCAGAGAAGGTCCACATTCAAGACAGTCATTTAAGCAAATACCATTATAACCCACTGCCGGGGCAGCAACACAGGCCTAACCCTGGTAGAATTGCTACTCTCACGCACAATAGGTCAGTGAGGTAAATATTATACAGGATTAGATGTAACCACTTCAGAGGGAGAACTTCCTCAATAATACAACCTCTCTCATACTCTTTATAAACCTCATCATATTTTCTCCTTAGATCAGGAATTTTATCAAGTTTGATATTCAAATTATCCAACCTTTTCCTGGCCAGTTTTTCATTATTTTGCAACCTCTGTTTAGCAACATCAGATTTCCAAGGTAAAGCTACCTTATACCTGTCATTATTAAATTTTACTGTTTCAGAAAATTTACTCATTACATTACTTAATACAGTATTATTAGAAGTAGCCTCCTTAGTACAAATATCCACAGATTCTAAATTCCAAAAGTTATTCAAAGCAGATTCGGAAAAATTACTGATACACAAAAGTTGGAAATTTACATTTTCTTTATCAAAAGTTTCACTACAGGAACCAGTTAAAATCCATCCAAAGAAAGACTCCTGGGCAACCTAGTTTTCATACTGTACATATTTGATAGGTAACATGAACTTCCAATAAGTATCTAACCCTAATAAAATATCAACATTAACATGATGGCTATTCACTGCTAACTGTAGAGAAGTAAAATGCTCAATTTCCACAGAAGGGACACTATAGCGGAACAAAGGTGCACAAATATCAGGTATTTCAGATGCAAATAAGGAATGACTCTCCTCTGTAATATCAATCAAATTTAATGTTCTAAAGGGTCCACAATAATTCAAAGTGTTAAAAGTCCGTGTATAATTTTTAAGGCTTTACAAAAAGCTTTCAAACCCTTCCCTGGGTTCATCTTCAGTCCAGACTGAAGATGAACCCAGGGAAGGGTTCGAAAGCTTATTGTAAAGCCTTAAAAATTATACACGGACTCTCAACACTTTGTATTATTGTAGACCCTTACAAGGCCGTCCAAGTTGTTTAGTCTGAGGGCCACTCTTGAAAAAACAAAAATTCGTGCGGGCCACCTGTGTATATGTATGTATGTATGTATGTATGTGTGTGTGTGTGTATGTATATATTATATATATATATATATATATATATATATATATATATATATATATATATTTATACATGCATACATATATTACTTAGAAATTGTCAATTTGAAAATGACAAGGACTTATTTCAGAAGAATCCAAAGAAGCATATTCTAAAGAGGGCAAAAAGGAGTTTATTTAATTCAAACAAAGGTAAATTTAGTGGGAATGCTGATAATAGCTCAACTTTATTTTTTTTTTAAATCAGTGAGAGCACATCTTAATTCGAACTCAAGATTTACGTCACTCATTGAGGATCGTAATGTTAACTTAATAACTTCATGAATGAAAATGTGCTCTCACAGAGCCAAGTTGAACCAAACATTGACAATAGTTTTGACACAATCAGAGATATGTGGGTAATCATGTGAGCAGGATATTTTTGTCCAAAAATCGAACTTCACATCTTGGAGGGCATAATTAGTTTTCATTTCAATTAATTCTTCTTGAAACAAAGGTACATTGATTTTGCATACAGCTGACAATTTACACACATCTCTATGACTGTAACCACATGGCGAATGTAAAAGTCTAAAGCAAAATTCATATTGATCAAAGTCAGCAAACCCATTGTTAAACTGAATTGTAATTTCTTTTAAATAACCATGCAATTCAGCAAAATCAATAACTTCATCAGGCTCAAGACGCTTTAATGTAGGAAAGTGATTTAAATATTTGTATTTCTCTGAACAAATCTGCCATCATTTTTGCCTTACCTTGCATCTTGAGATTCAATGAGTTCATGCGGCTTGTTAAATCTGTGAGAAAATATAATCGTGTGAGCCACTGTGGGTCATCCAAGTTTGGATTCTCTGACCCCTTCAGTTCAAGAAAGGTCTTTATATCAGGTAACAAAGCAGTAAACCTCTTAAGTACATTACCACGACTCAGCCATCTTACAGCATTAAAGTAAACTAAATCTCCATATTCTGTTTCAATTTGTTCATAATATCCTATAAATTGCCGATGATTTAATGCACGAGTACGGAGAAAATTCACAATTTTGATAACCGTTTGCATTACTTTATATAATTCATCTCATTGTCCTCATTTGCCTTGAAAAAAGCACAAAACCCTTCATTTTTTTCCTTTCATTGAGGGTGCCCCATCTGTGGCAATTGAACTCAATTTTTCCATGTTCAACTCAAACTTTGTACATTCTTTTTTAATAGCCTCAAGAATATCACAGCCACAAGTGCGGTCTTTCAGTGGAGTTCTTCTCTGACAACAAATTTATCAGTTATGTATCTCATCCAGATGCAAAGTTGTGCTATGTCTCTCATGTCTGTTGATTCATCGAGTGCTACGCTAAGTGCCAAATAAACAGTTCAAGTCTGTTTTAAGATGTTGTTTTATGTTTTCAGACAAATTTACAATTATTCTTCTAGCTGCCGTTTGTCTGCTCAGCGGCATCATCATTATTCTTTTGGTCAACTTTTGCTTTTCTTTTTCATTAAAATCGAAAGCAAGCAATTCAGCCACGCTAATGAGGACTTATTTAACCATTTCTGCATCACTAAAACATTTCTTTCGTCTTGCAATGATCCATGCACATTTAAGAGTGGCAATTTGAAACATTTCATCTTCAATCAAAAACTCTGAGATCATCTCTTTGAATATTTATATCAACTTTTAACTTTTCCAATTCATGTTTTCTCTTCTCCGAATTAAGGGGATATTTATCTGTATGAGCACTGTGAATGGTATCATAATGTCTTTTGATATATCTCTTCCCTGCAGAAAGATATTTGTTGCAGTAAACAAAAGGGTTTACCTTCCTTATCAACTACTAAAAACTCTTGTTCCCATTCAGGATTTATTTTCCGTTTCACGTCTTTCTCGACCTTTTTCTTTTTTTCTGGTGGGGCATTGCTACTGCTTGGACCTGCCTCCGAATCATTTGATGAATCATCGGGCTTTCTAATTATCCATTTATCCATATTCTTTCCTAAAGAAAAAAATATTCGTATATCAGTGCAACAAACCAGTATCCTCTCTCTCTCTCTCTCTCTCCCTCTCTCTCTCTCTCTCTCTCTCTCTCTCTCAGACACTTCAGTGACACATTGGTATGAAGACCTGCATATCCATTGTACCTAAGATCATTCTAATTCCGATGGGAAAAAAAGAAGAGAAGGAAACTATGATCTTGGGACTCTATTTCTAATGAAATAGGAATAACTACAGAATAGGAATGCTAAAACGAGGTTAAAACGAACCCAGTTACTAGTACAGCCTTCTATATGATGAGCTTTGTTATTTTAAATAAATCATCGTTTGAAAATATGATGTAACACACAACAGACGCCACTGAATCTTTTCTTTGTAGTTGTCTGTTTCGCAAAGAATATTTCTTCTATTCAGGATAAGCGGTAAATATATTTTTCATGATATAAAAATGAGGAATATATTTTTACTTATTTTTCTCTCGCGGGCCACTATCAAAATCAAACGGGCCACTTTTGGCCCACGGGCATGGGGTTGGACGGCCCTGCCTGCGTAGTAGAACATTATATATACTCTCGCGATAGAGAGTGTTTCCCTACTAAATCAATTTTAAATCATACACATTACATTGATTACTTTTAGAGGCTTTACCACCTCCAAATGATGAATATGATATACATTCATTAGTAACACATCTAGGTTGGACTTTTTTCACAAATTTACAAGAAACATAAGATCTGTCTGATCCAGTGTCAAAAAATACAATAGCTTGGCACATGCCCTTCTTACCCCAAACCTTGATCTTTGCAGTCTGCAACACACTACATGTTTGATACAAGATATTATTATTTTGGTTAGATTCACAATGAGTTACACCACAATGAGTGACATTTTCGGTAGGAGTAGTAACAGAGGAACCACTTATGCCTACAGGCTGACCATTAGGACTACTTTCATTTGCATTAGATTTAGTGCCAGTAAAACACAAAACATTATTCTTTCCTTTGCATTTCACATATTTTGCTGAGCAACCCCTGTAAAAGTGACTCTTTCCCAAACATCTGAAACACAACTTCCCGATCAGCCACAGAGCTTCAAAATAGCTTTAAAATTTTCATTTTTGTGACTTTCATTACAAAACATACACAGAGACCTATGCCTATATAGGCCTACACCTACTTTGGAAGACATTTAAAGTGTTGAGGCTGAGCTCTGAAATTTACCTCTCTTTTCAGATTCAAAAAACCGATCATCTGACTTTCCCGCATGAATATCTTTAAAAGTGTCTGACTGTTCTCGGCGCTCTATTTCTCTCTGTAAATAATTTCAATAACCATGAGAGATCACTCTCATGCCCAGAACCTTCTCTAGACCATTCCAAGCAGATGTCACTGAGTAACCGAGACAAAATAACAGGTGTCATAAATACCCCATATTGTTTACCATTTATTCCTAAAGCTTCCAGGCTACTTACATGGGTTAAAAGTCTTGTAATTTCCACAAGAAGGATATATAGTTGGAGCTACCAGCCACAAACTTAGCAGGCAATGCAACACCTAAAAGAGCCTGAATATGAGCAAATATAATACGTTCTGGTTTACCATATATCTCCTTTACCATGTTACAAGCAATAGGATAATTACCACTAGTTTGGGATAATCCTTGAATCACTGCTCTTGCTTCTCCTTCTGACAGTGACTGTAAATAAAAAGAATTACTTATAGTAGGAATATCACTGTCACCTTCTACAGCAACAACCTATCCCAGAATGATTGCCATTCAGTTAAAACTCCACTGAATTTGGGCAATCCAATTTAGGCAATCTCACATTAACGTTGCATGAGGAATCGGCAGAAGCAGAAACGCTTTCTCTAGGCCTAGGCTGACTTTCATCTTTTGCCATGTCAACTAACCTTTGGGTAGCCTATATCCTCGGAGCTCTTACCTCTAGCTGAAACTTATCTGCATACTCAATGTCCTCTTCTAAGTCCTTGGAATCGCAAATTTCCAATTCCAACGTTGGACTGCATATCATCCAAGGTGGCCAGACGTTTGTCAAATTCATCAACGGCGAATTGCAACTCCACTTTGGTCACGTTCAGATCGTTTAACAATACTTGCAATGCGTTTGACGACCAGGTAGCCCAATATGTTATTCCATCTTGGGGTAGCCTATACACGGGCGGCGGCGCGGCTCTTCCTTAATTTTCCTTCCTTCATTCTGCCTTACTACACAAAAATGGGATTCAGCAACTATATCCAAAGAAGTGCCGGGTCTCGGCACCAAATATGCGTTCCACTCAGACAGCAACTGTGGGAGCAAACAAAGACAGAAGACGTCAAAGCAGAAACAGAAAATTCAGGGTGCAAAGCTCTTCTCGTTATTTTCATTAAGTCAAATACAAAATTTCCTAGATAGCTCTTGGTAAATAAGTATCAGTTATTCAAACATAAAATAATCATCTTTTACACCCAAATTAATAAAAGCAAAGAGGGAAAAATTAAAGGAAATTATTTTACAAAATAAAATTAATCAAATAGGAAGTTTACTCATATTCTATACATATAAAGAGGTGCACACACATACACACACACACACACATACACACACACACACACACACACACACACACACACATATATATATATATATATATATATATATATATTATATATATATATATATATTATATATATATTCGTTCTGTCTTTTTAATCAATTTCCAATGCGTTATTCATTATTTATTATTCATTAATATATTAATTTAGATTAGCTTTCAATTCTGTTCATTCCCATTTAACATTTCCCCTCTACCTTAAACAAAAAACTGTCTATTCTATCCTAACCAATCCATGGGTAAGTAGGCCGAACCAGGAGTCTGCGCCTGAAAGCACGTTGTGACCTAATCCATGCCCACCAAAGTTTCCTCTTGAGTATTTATGTACAAGTTTCTGTTCTGTTTGATAATTATTATAATTTATTTGTGTTCTAACCTTATTGTATTTCAAGTATAAAAGATGTTTAATTTTGACGTCTGATTTCTTCATTTTCACTAAATTAAAATGTTTTTGAATATGGGATTTTCTGGTTTCTGCTTATGAATGTTTATACTTAATAGTTTTTTTTTTTTATCTTTTCTAGGTAAGCGGACATCAGAAGCAATCCATGTCAGAAGTAATCCTAACGTATCCCTACAAGGTAGGCTCTGTTTTCACTCATTTTAACGTTGTTATATCGTTTTTGCTTGCTGCGTCAATCTCTCCTACTCATCCCGAGTACTGAAAACAGTTAATTTTGCTATTTTCCAGTCGCATTCACAATCCAAACTTCACTCTTAGACAGAAACTTCAGAAAGTGTCCGTCAGTTGGGGTTTCTGTGTTTACACCTGTGGACGCAGTTTCATTGATAGCCGACTTCAGAATGCTAGCATGTTCATTTTAGCGTTCAGTCTACATAATATATAATACCTGTTAGAGTGTATGTGGTCTAAAGTTATTTCTGCCTCATGGGTTCATGGGAACGTTGTACTTTACAATAAATTGTCCATTAATTTTTCTTAGAATCTTATGGGAATAGTGGCAAGAAGGAATAAAATGACATTAAACCCCCAAAATAGAAAAAAAAATTAACTTAGGTGTTTGGAAGTTAAATTCTCTAAGTTTTTTCTAGCAAACTCATTAAATTAAAAGCCGTCGAGGATCAGTAAATCTCTATGAAACATTTTCGTTTCTAAAGGCTGTAGACAACTAATTTGCTTGCTGGGCTTCCTTGCGCCATTTAATAATGATACAATCTCAGTAACAGGCCATAATTTATTATAAAAAACGTTTCGCACACAAAACACGGTGCATCATCAGTCTGTGAAAAAACAGTTACATTATATTAATTAATACATAAAAGGAATTCATCGAAGATTAAAAAAGCTTTATTATTTGCTAAAAAGACAGTAAAATAAACAAGAGAGACTACTAAAACACCAACAATCTAAGGTAAGAGAAGAAGAGGGAATGACAAAAACTGAGGTTCCAGTCAAGACGAAAACTATGCCAGAAACAAAGTTGAAGCCGAGGTATTATTGTTTGATGAGTGAACTAGCCTTTTTTTGAGTAATGACTCTAAGGTGGTTAAGTGATCTGGGTCCTTCGTATAGCCAATTATGGAGAATTGCTGCTTCAAGATCGCTATTTTACAAACTGCAGTATGATTTCTGATATTGGAAAATTCTGGTTCCTTAATTCTTTGACCTGCACGAAAGCTAAAACCCAAATGGCTGCAATATCTCACTTGCAGTAACTCTTCGAGTCGATCCGATGTAAGAGCCCGGACATCCAGGGCATGTGAATTTATAAACAACATTCGATCACATGAAGGACTGCAAGCGATCTTTAAAATAAAAAAAATAAACCTATTTTACATGGATTATTTGAAATGAGTTTAAGTCGAAGACATGGAATTTCAGTTCAATGATCTTAGTAAGTCTAAGTGAGAACTTGGTATCAGACATACGGGACAGAAGCAAAACAGTTTCTTTGGAGAAATTTGGTAAATAATTTACTAATGATTCTATAGACTATATCTTTAGGATATGAATTTTTCTGAAAGAAGTTTAATAAAAATTCCATTTCCCTATGAAATATGGGCCAACTGGAAGAGTATTTTAGTGCTCTATGAACTAAAGTGTAAATACTATTTAGTTTGAAGCTTTTTTGACATGAACTATAGTAATTGTTGGCTAATCCCGTATATACCCTTTTTCTATGCACAGCTGCGGTAAATTCAGAGTTAGTTCTTGTGACATTGATATCTAGAAATGGTAAACTGCCCCCGTTCTCCATCTCCATTGTAAATTGAATAATCAACAACATCCGAATATTCTTATCCTTTAATAGTAACTTCGCAGTGACTCATTTCATGAATGTGAAGTAGGTGTTGGGTAAGGCTTTCATTTGTATAATTTAACTATATTACAGTGCAAGCCTTGAAATGTCTCGAAGGGCAATTTTTCGTCAAGTTTCCGTTCTTTTTCGAATTTGATAGTCTGCGCTAGAGTATTTAGTCAATTTAAACATTCATTGAAATTTCCCCAGCAATTTTCCCAAAGTGTCAAGACGCCATTCTCATGTCTACGCCATGATATATTTTTTCCCAAAATACTTCATGTAAGGTTCACTTACGGAGGCTAGGGGGAAGGGCCGTTGCTTAGACTTGAGTAACGATGCAAACAACTGTGATTTCGTCATCAAATATATAAAAAAGTAAGGAAAGTGTGCATGAATCCCAAAATAGTAGCTGGCCCTGGTACAGAGACTACAACACAGCCTAAGGCCCTGTCCACACTAGCGGCACTGTCCAAACGGCAAACACTGTTCCCATAACCTGCTCCACTATAATTTACCGAGCAAGCATGGTGCCAGAGCGATGCGATTGTCTGGTAACATTGGCTCAGACGCTTGAGAAAATATAAAAACCTGGCAGTGCCCGACAGGAATGCCCGCTGGTGTGGACTGGTTTAAAGACTAAAGGATTGAAGCCATATGAGTCCCATCGGACGTCAGGAAATCATTCAGCAGTGAAGATGCTTTGGGCCGTATTTTTAAACTGACATCTTCAACGAAGAAGCTATTTGCGGCTGAAGCAGTTCTTCGTTCCAAAGACGAAGCTGAATTGAGGGTGAAAATGATCGGAAACGAATATGTATCCTTCACCACCTCTTCGCTATCTTCCTCGTATATTTTTCGTAAAATTAAAAGAGAATCGTATAACTAATGTAGGTATTGGAACGTATGACACATGCCAAATATTTTAGTTGTCTATTTTTCTCAGTACTTCAATGCAAATGGTCTTATGTGCATTCTTGTGAAAGACACTCTTTGTACTTAGAAAACCTCACGCTCCCAAGTTCCTGGCTTGCAGGTGTTTATGAAATTCACAGCGGTACCAGAATCGTCTTTCACCTCCTCTTGGATTATAATATAATCAGCACAGCGTATTTTTTTAAGCAAAACAACCATTGCAAAATAAATGAAGAGGAAAAGAACCACATAATAACGAATTTTGCGAAATTATCTCCAGCCTTTCAGTTTCAAGGAATGGTCATGACGTAATCAGTTGGTGGGGCTTGGCCGCAAAGCTACCTCGACCCTGCTGTAGTAATTGTATTAATAAATGCACAAAACATTTGTGTAAGAGATAAAGTTTACATGTATATATGTATATATATATATTATATATATATATATATATATATATATATATATATATATATATATAGGCCTAAAGTGGGATAGAAGTAGAGTAGTTAAACAGCTGTCTGCCGACTCCGACAGAGATAATTGTTTACCACCTCCAGCGTACCAACCCTCCCGTACAGTTCTTCTTCGTGGAGGAGCTTCCTCTGTGTTTTTATAATACCGCGCCACAAAGGGATTTCACAAGCAGCCTCTTCATCAAAAAGGGTAGGTAGTTGTTTAAAAATAAGGCCCTTTGACATGGCGGCGGGAGGGAGGGAGAAATAAGAAATCCAACTTCAGCTACAGAATTGTAGATGTAGAGGTTTTTTTTTTTGTTTTTTTTTTTTTTTTTTTTTTTTTTGCACCAACTTTTGGTCCATGCATTATTATCTGCTAAGTACTTGATGCCAAAAGTAAAAGTAATCAGGAATAAATGTTTACTAGGATACAGCGGAAAACACTTCTAAATTAATTATGTAAAATTATAAATTAACGCTACAGTGAGATCACCATAGATTTCTGGAATATTTCCCTGATTTTCAGGAGTAAATGCTTAAAACCACTGATGTGAACTTCAGTATGCAGAATTAAGCTCCAGTAGAGTGAGATGAAACAATAATGCCAAATGTGCTGGGTCGATGTATGTGAATGTTTTTATATCATATTTGTGTGAAAAAACGACAAAAACAACCTGAAGTGTTTGGTGACAAAGACACAGGTATTTTCCTTGGATGAAATGTCTCAGGCTTCAGTCTTTGCCGATGACGCAGAAAAGGAACTTCATGTGAAAGCGAAACAAAAGAAAAGTTTGCCATAGAAGGATACATGTACATATATATATATATATATATATATATATATATATATATATATATATATATATATATATACATTATATACATACATATATATATATATATATATATATATATATATATATATATATATATTGCAAATTTAGATTGGCTCTAGCAAAATGCTTTTTGAATTGCTGCTGATTTATAAACTCATGTAAAACACTGATGCCTTTACATGACCACTGCGTATGTGACGACATACTCCCTTGATTAACTTGATTGACTGAAGTTCTCACTTTTCAATATTGGTAGCAACCGTTTCGTGTGATCTCTGATACGAGTCCTCTGATTGGAAAGTACTTTGATGAATATCAATCTTCAAACTGAACGAAGTTACGTTTTCTGTTATTCCGATTGATGAAGAGGTTTGTCATACCTCCAACGAAAGTCTAAAGTAATGTGGGTTTCTTTTCACTGAATGCCTGATTATTTCGGCATGTTCAGGATTCATACAAAAACTGTGTACAGTCGTGAGATAAATTCAGACGCCATTTTATGACCAGACATATTTAAGTTGCGTATGAAGCATATATATATATATATATATATATATATATATATATATATATATATATATATATATATATATATATATATATATATATATATATATATATATATATATAGTTAACCTTTTTAGGGAATAACAAGGATGGAAAATTTTAGCAACTTCATCCCAAAAGGCACTATGAACCTAAGGGCCAAGGCATATGGTAGAAAATTATATAATATATATATATATATATATATATATATAATATATATATATATATATATATATATATATATATATATATATATATATATATACATGGGGCTGTGTTTTTGTCCTTTATCCATTTATTAAGCACCGACATTTTGTATCAATTGATATACAAATAGAATGTTTGCCAACACCATAGTTATAGCCAAATTAAAAGTTTCTTTATAAACCACAACAGTGAAAGGGCCAAGGGTCAACACTGAAAACAAGAGACACCACCCACAGCAGTATCGTAAGAAGGACTGACGCGATAAACAGTTACTGGACGAGGGGAGAGTAAACAAAGAATCTGGAAAGGTAACTTGATAGAAGATCATTGCTGGTTGAGAGTAGTTATGGTTAGCCTAATCATGATTGATTCAAGAGTGGTTATTTCGTCCATATATCGGGTTCTTCCTACAATATCAAAATAACTGGCATCAATATATATGTATTGCAAATTTTACTATGATTTCTTATGTTAGATCGTACGGGATTCGATAGACGACAAGGCTTTCTGTAGCAAATACCTCGATGAGAGGAAATCCGGACAAAATTTAGTAGCCTCCTGGAGCCACCGATGTAAGGGCCGAGATCACATCTGGAACAATTTTACTTATAAATTATACTGGAGGCGAACAGTGGGCTGATTTTATCCTTAACTTGGAGGAGTGAACCGTTAGTTCGGGGGTTTATCAAAAATTAGTTTTAAATCAAGGGCAGGCCATTTTTCACTGAATAGACTGATCAATGTTTTCATAAATATATTACGTAAGAAGGGAAATCTTGGGAACATTGGGTGGATTGAATGCAAGTTAAGTAGCTTATTAAGGTTATCTATGAAAAATTGCTGAGGGCAAACCACAACTTCTATGGAGGAGAGTGGGCGGGGAATTCATCTCAAAGTTAAGAAAAACATGAGCTATAGAAAATTGGTCCCCAAGAAAGTAAAGGTGTTCTTTCTATAAATACCAGTATGAAAATCAGACTCGTGCGTGGATATCCAAATGTCAAGGAACGGAAGTGATTTTGTGTCTCTGTTTCATCCGTAAATCTGATGTTATGGTGCTGGTTGTTTAAATATTCAAGAAACGTATCAGCATAGTAATCACATCTGAACATGGATAAAGAACATCCTAAACTGGGTTCTATTTAATTGCTGGACAAGGAGTCGTCAGTGGGAAATAACGTGTCTAAAATGATGTCGATAGTTTCTACAACGGAACATTTGTAAACAGAGATTCCACGTCAAAGCTCGCCATGTACAGATTGTTGTCCTGAGTGATAATGTCCTCTTTGAAGGAAGCTGAGTTTATCAATGTGTAATTGGTGTGAATCAGTGGTTGTAGAAAGGGACAAGAAATTTGGCGGGTTTATAGCTACCAGTGTTAATGGAAGAAAGGATGAGTCTTAAAGGAATTCCTTCCTTGTGTATCATTGGCAGTTTGTAAATAATTCCATATGTAGAACCTGTGACGAAAAGTTCCTGATACGTATTTTCATCTATTACTCTGTTTTGTATGAGTGTTCTGAGAACTTGCTTTTATCTTCGGGTTCAGTAATATTATAAAGGTAGGGGTCACCAAATTTCGTAAATTTTGACGAATGTTGAAATATAATTTATTTTTTGTATGTAGTTATGTCTGTCAAGGATATCTGTACCTTCTTTACCTTTGTCTGGACGGGTAATTATTAAATATTTACCCCTGACTAAGTTTTTTTTTAAATGTCATGATTATTCTTGGTACAAAACGGGAGCCCATCTCATTTTAAGATTTTTAAAGGAGCTATGGGCGAGGGCCGAAAATTGTTATTTCAAAAACTCTGTTTTTGCAAAAGAGAAGTTTACTTATTTTCTGAAAAAGTATTTCGAGAAGAAAAAAAAATAATTGTTGGTAATTTGGGCGAAAGTTGGGGGGCGCAAAAATCTAATCCTAAAGGACAATAAGAATTCCTTTCTATTTGAAAGTATTCGTTTTGGAAAAATTTAACACAGAAGAAATTTTATTATTAAATAAGGGACGGCAATGTTTAAGTTACTAAATTTTGCAAAATGTCTATCCCTAATGGTCCCAACAAAGGAGGAAATAGCCTTATTAAAAAAATTATTAAAAAAATAATAGGAACCAATAATTTCAGCGAATTGAGTCCACCAGTCCTGAATCTCGTCATATGGTCGTGTGATTTTTCAGTCTTCTGCTTACAACTGGGGCAGCAAGAAAAATTGCACAGTACTTTGTGTAAATATTCTGGCTTAAGGTCAAATTTTCTTGATCTCCAGAGTTCTGCTCTTAACTATAATTAGTTTTTTTCATCTGAGACTGTTGTAAGTAGTAGCAAGTCAAAGGTCGAGACTTTAAAGCTTGGTGGGATAGATGCCCCCGACTTTATTTATTGCCGTAACATCCCACATGCGCAAAGTATGGCTGTATACACTAAGTCAGGGTGACCTATTTATTGTCAGAAAAATCTGGATTTTAGTTGCCATGAAGTTCTTTGTTTTAGAATTTTAACTACAATATCAATGTATTGCTATTTAATGTAATCCAAATATCGACAATTCTTTATATGATTGTCTTTTGGAGGGGATTAATATGCATCAGTCACAGGATTCAAAAAGCTTTGTTCGTTATTTGTGGAGACTATAATGCAAAACACAGTGAGTGGCAAATTCAAATTCCACTTATCAACATAGCCGGTCTGCTCTTGAGTTCTGTGTAGCCTCTAATTTTGTCCAGCTAATCGGGGAACCCACAGACACACATTGCAAGTATTAGATTAGACCTCATATTCACAGATATTCCAGCTGTTGTGAAATCCAAGGTCTGTGCATATATAGGCATTTCTGATCATTGGACCATTGAGATGGACATATTGGCAATCAGTATATTCCTAATTACACTTTGAAAAATGGCCTGGTTGAAATCCAGAGCCAATTCGATCACATTACTTAAGCTTGTCAGGTGTTTAGAATTTCAGATCCTATATTAGATCCTAATCACAAGAAGACGTTAAATGAAATGCTGATGGCTATTTTAATTAGATATGTCCCAAAAAAGGTAATAAAAATCGGGACAAATGACCAGCGATGACAAACAGACCAAATTCAGCGCCTGGAGTCAAAATCGTCCTAATGGAAATTACACCATTTTTGTTGAGTCTCCCCATGCTGCAAGTAGAACTTGCCATAAAGCTGAGAGAAATCACAACTATTTCTTACAGAGGAAACTTGAAGGAGTTACTCAGCCTCATTTGTGGTGAACCAAATTGGCATCATCTATCTTTGGGTCATGATCGTCTTCCAACCCACCTCTACTAACAGATGATGATAGATGGTTACCGGCCCTAGGGAAAAGGCTGAACTGTTTCATCAAGGTTTTTGAAGCTAACCAATAAGCTGAGGATGCCCCTCTTCCTGATATATTGTCATCCTGAACTTCTTCTTACAAAATTTGCATTTCACTCCAGGGATGTTAAGAAAATTCTGGATGATCTTGATAGCTGGAGTTGAGAAGACCCTGATGGTTTCTTACCTTTCTTTTTATTTCATTTTATTTTATTTAATTTTACTTTATTTTATTTATGTTTCTTGCATGTTGTATCCCAAGTTTAGTAGACTTAGTATCTTTGTGGATGAGCACAAGCTTAGTAATACAGTGCCTGTTCTAAAGACTGACATATCTGCAGATTGCAGTAATACACAGGTCAGTGTCTGTTCTCACGGTGCTCTCCAAAGTTGCTAAAAAACTTTTTTAGGCCACTGTATAAATATGTTGAATCTAAAGGATTGTTAGCAGATAGTCAGTATGCATACAGGAAGCAGCTGTGATATTCTTATAGTCATGACATGCCATTTGCAAAGGAACCCTGATAACGGTTTGAGTGCAGAGTAATTCGTATAGATTTTAGTGCTGCTTTCGATTTAGTAAATCACAAGTCACTTATTTATAAACTTCAGATGATTGGAGTGGTTTGATATGTTTCAGGATTACTTTAAGTTTTCATTAAAGGTAGGCAGCAGCGAGTTGCTTTGTACAGGATCTTTAGTGGACCAAGACCAATTATGTCTAGAGTTCCACAGGACTGTGTTCTTGGTCCTCTGTAATTTTTAGTGTATAAAAGTGACATGGTTGTTGGTCTGGAAACAAAATTGTTCAGTATGCCGATAATGCAACATTCGTGGGTGTAGTAAAGTCTCCACTTTCCAGAAATGAAGTTGCCCCCAACCTCAATCGGTACATGGACCGATCAACGAATGGTACTGTCCGTGGGGTATGATGTTGAACTCCAGTAAAACGAAAACATTATTGATTAGGAGACCTCGTACTGATTTCCCATGCCATCATCTCCTTCAGGTGGATGGAACTTTGCTGAAAGAGTCTGAAGCTTTAACTATTCTAGGTGTAACCTTTGACTTACATCGAACTTTTGAGAAACAGCTAATGAAAGTTAAAGTAAATACTGTATGAAAGTTTAGGAATTGTTCGTATGGCCTCATATATATACAACAGTAATAAAATCATTGTCATTTGTGCTCCCTTTACTACAAGACTGTTCACTGGGGTGGATATCTGCTTCTGCCATAGATTTATCTCTTCTAGATAGAGTGATTCGTGGTGGTGGTTTCTGTTTCCTAATAGTACTAGAATCATCGACGGATGGTCTCTTGTTTGTCACTTTTTCATAAGATGTATTTCAACAGAGATCTTTAACATTCACAGTTGATCCCTGATCATCTTTATCTACCGAAAGGCACCAGATTCCCTGAACAGCAGCACCAATATGCAGTAAATTAGGCCTCCTCTTGTCAAACTTCTCAGTTCCAGAGGTCCTCTATTCCTTACACCGTTGGATAGTGGTAAACCCTCCCAGAGGAAGTCATGCAATTGGCACTTCAGAAGTTCAAACGAAGGTGTACTACATTAGTATCCTAATTCTATTCTCCTTGCATTTTAATATACTTTATATTTTGTTCATTTATTATTATTTTTTTCTTTTTTAATAAGTAATATCTCTTTTTATGTGATTCCTTACCTCGTCTTG
>NC_061088.1:41987478-42034978 GCF_015104395.2 Macrobrachium nipponense | reverse complement strand
AGGAGAAAGTAAGTGTAGGAGCTGATATGAATGGCAGTGTGGGAAAGAGAAGACTATGAGGAAGTACAAGGAGACCATTGGTTTGGAAGTAGAAATGAAGATGGGTTTTATATATTGGAGATAGCTCAGAATTTTTAATTGGCATGTATGAACACTTGGTTACAGGTGTTGGATAAGTACTTGATAACTTATGAAAGTGGAGGAGTGTAAAGCCAAATAGATTACAGTCTGGTTAGAGGGGCCACCAACAGCAATGTGACAAACTGCAAGGTGATCTTGGGAGAAGTGTGTGTTAAACAACATAGGCTGGTGGTGATGGATTTGAAAATGAGAGGCATGAAACACAAGAAGAGAAAGAGGAGATCTAGAATTAAGATTTAGGACCTTAAAGAAAAAAAGGGAGAGCAATTAGGAGGAAGGTGAGAGAGAGATGGCTGGAAAGGGGGAACATAGAATTTAGACAAGGTAACAGAGTGGAAAATATGTGGGCAGACATAAGATTAATGTGTGTGGTTGAAGCAGAGAAACTAGTGGGAAGAACCAGGTGATATGGAGTGTCGAGAGGAGAAAAGTGGTGGTGGAATGAAGAAGTGCAAGAATCAATTAATAGAAAATCAAAATAATTTAAGGTCTGGAAAGTAAGGCATGCACAGGGTGCAGAGGAACAGTACAGAGAAGAGGAAAAAGATAAGAGAAGGAGGGTGGGTATGGCTATTGGAAGGGCGGCAGAGCAGTTGAATGAAAGACTAGGAACAAGAGAAGGAGAAAAGGATATCTATAAGATTTCAAGCAAGAGGAAAAGGCAGAAACAGGACTGGGGTAAAGTGGGTGTCATCAAGGATAAAGATGGAAACATATTGCATAGGGATGAAGACATTAAAAAGAGATGGAGATCATTTATAAATACTAAAACTGAGTGAGAGGAGATGGGGGAAGCACAGAGTGTAGTAGGACCAGTGATGGAGATACAGGATACAGAAGTGAAGAGAACATTAAGTAAAATGAAGAATGGTAAACCACCAGTCTATCAGCAGAGTTCGAAATGGAAATGATCAATTTACTAGGTACAGAGGGAGAGAGATGGATGCTGGAATTCTTTAAAGCTATGTTGGAAGAGGAAGAAATGCCAAGGGACTGGAGCAGTGTCTAATAGTATATATATACAAGCAGGACGGAGATGTTGTGGATTGTGGTAACTACAGGGGACTTAAACTAACAGAGCATGAATAGAAATTTGTAGAGAGGATATTGGATGAGAGATTAAGAGAGACTGTACTAATCAGGAAACAAAAGTATGGAATCATGATAGGAAGAGGGGCGGTGGATGCCATCTTCATAGTAAGACAGCTACAGGGAAAGAGGCTAGAGGGAAACCGGGAACTCTAGTGTGCATTTATAGGCCTAGAGAAAGCATATGATAGAATCCTAAGAGAAGTGATGTTTTGGTGTTTGAGTAAGACAAAAGTCCCAGAAAAGTTGGTTATGCTGGCCAAGATGATATATTAAAGAGTGAACACAAAAGTAATAACAGCTGTTGAGGAAACAGAAAACTGAAATTAGTGTTGGATTACACCAAGGGACAGCATTATGTCCATTTTTGTTTGTGCTGGCCGTGGATGTGTTGAGTGAAAAGATAAGGAAAGAAGAGATGTGGTATTTGTTGTACGCTGATGACCTGGTGATTACTGCTGAAAATGAGGAGGACCTACTGAGAAGGGTTGGAGAGTGGCAAGAGTCTTTAAAGAGAGGTGGCTTAAAGGTGAATGTGAATAAACTAGAGGTTTTGATGAGCAGTAGGGAAGTTAGACAGAATACCAATACAAGAAAGAAGAGGTTCTATTATAAAACAGGTGGAAATGTTTAAACACTTAGGATCTACTTTAAGCCAAGAGGGAGAATGTGAGGCTGAAGTTGACAGTAGGATAAAAGCTGCATGGGGTAAGTGGAGGGGTAGCTGAAGTAGTATGCGATAAGAAAACACTAATTAAGCTAAAAGTCAAGATCTATAGCACAGTGATAAGACCAGTGTTAATGTATGGATCGGAAACATGGGCTCTAAGAAGAAATGAGGAAATAAAGCTGAAGAGAACAGAGATGAGAATGCTGAGGTTTATTATGGGAATATTGCTGCTTAAGAAAATGAAAAACGATGAATAAGGAGAAGGGCAGAATTAGTAAAGATTACAGAGTTTGATAAGAGAGCCACTTGTTTTCATATTGTTTAATTTCCAAAATAGTTTCAGATTGTTTTAATCTCATTTCTATTAATATGTATTTCCTATATGCAGAGGATAGGAAAGATTCTGTCAACTTGTAAAATTATGTCGTTAAATTATATATTATATCAAGTTTCCGTCTCATCGGTTTTTTAAGTAATGTTTGAACGTTATTCCCCGTAAATTTGAGCAAACGTTTGAAAATATTTTCGTTGTTTTTATTTCCCCCAAATCTTTATAAAGTTCATTTCTGTGTAAACTTAAAGTTTTCATCATTTTCATTTTATATTTCTATACCCTTAATTTCTCATTCCCTCTAACTAAATGGTACCCACAGTTGAAATGCTAAAAAGATTAGAAGAAAATAAAATCTCAAGTTCAGAAGATCACTTAGAATGATTTCTTATCTCATTTTTCTAGTAGATGCTCATTTCACATCTTTTTTTTTTTCTTCATCACAGAACAATAGGTTGTACCAATCGTTTGTTAAAAGCATGGTGTTTTTTCATGAGGAATTATCTAAACATGATTGTGCTGACATCTTTCATATCTCCTCATAATCTGAGAATGTATTTTGCTTTATTCATAATAATTAGAGTTAAATCCATTCTGCTATTCGCAATACTAGAACTTTGCATAAATTGGAATACACTGTCATGAATAAATTCAATATCTCTCGACAAAAAATTACCAGTGCTCTTTTAAGTGTTCTACCATTATGTTTTGAAACAACGCTTTCGTGCAGTTCGACATTTGCATATTATATCTAATTCTTCAAAACATTTTGACATTTTTAATGCTTATATATATATATATATATATATATAGATATATATATATATATATAGTATATATATATATATATATATATATAATATATATATATATATATATATATATATATATATATATATATATATATATATATATATTATATATATATATATATATATATATATATATATATATATATATATATATATATATATATATATATATATATATATATATAATATATATATATATATATATATATATATATATATATATATATATATATATATATATATATATATATATATATATATATACAGTAGTACCCTTAGGATACGAAATTAATCCGTTCTGAAGCGCCCTTCGTAACCAGATTTTTTTGTATCTTGAACCCCATTTCACATGTAAATTACCTAATTCGTTCCAAGCCCTACAAAAACATCACAGTAAATTTTATAATAAAGCTAAATTGACCAATAAACAATGAAATACATCAATTTGGACCATTCAGTATCTAACCTAAACTACATATATACTACTAATATGTACTACATACCTGTAAATAAATTGTATTTGTGTACATTGTACAAGAAATACTGTACGTACATGCGTATGTAGTAAAATGTGGAACCTTACCTTTCGAGTGAGGCAATATCCGAAAATGGCAACAGAGGAGGAGAAAAAATGGCAGAAAACAATAACACTTTACGAAACACATTAACAAACGGCAGAAAACATTAACACTTCTTGATTATCTCCATCTTCGTTCTCCATAGAAAGCATCCTCTTCTTTCCGTGAATTTCAGCAACATTCTTGGGACCCATGGCTAATAACGTATGTAATTAAGTTCACACACAACACAGTAAAGTAACTTACAGTACAACGAAAGTGAAATTACTAACACGAATTTACGTTAACAAACGAAATACATATATGTGAACGAACGATTTTCCAGTGTTTACAATAACCCTGCCACAAAAAATGGTCAGCATCATGCCTTTACATAGAGGCATGATGCTGACCAATAGGAGAGCAGGATCTTATGGCGGTGACTAGCATCAGGAACCAATGGAAGAGCGGGAGGATGGTGGCAAGTCTACTCAGTTTCCGGCGCGCGAGTTTTAAAATTGTTGTCGGTGGTCCGGGTGAATCTCGGGACTTTTCAGTAACACTCTTTCGTAACCTTAATTATTTTCATATGCAGAGGCAAAAAATCTTTGTATCTGCTTTCGTAACTTGAATTTTTTGTAAGTTGGGACTTTCATATGTCGAGGTTCCACTGTATATATATATATATATATATATATATATATATATATATATATATATATATATATATATATATATATATATATATATCAATTCAAGCTACAAATGTCCTTTAATATCTAAATTCACTTTACCTCCCAAATGATATATTTTCATATATGTACCGAAGGGGAATTTTTAAGTTGATAATAATTTCGTCCCCCCATGGGATCGAACCACCGTCCAGGTGACGGGGACGAAATCAGGACATTTGTAGCTTGAATTGATATATAAATGGATCACGGTTCGATGTGATAATTATTCATATATATATATATATATATATATATATATATATATATATATATATATATATATATATATATATATATATATATGTATATATATATATATATATATATATATATATATATATATATATATATATATATATGTAAAACGTTTGTGTTAGCTCAATGTACTCAGAGGCTAGTTGCCACATAGAGGATGAGGTACCAGTTATTGGCTGCATTATTGGAGTAGTAGGAAGGGGGATAATTCTTTTTTACTACTTTCGTCAATATAATCGTTGCAAGCAATTCATTGGTATACAGTATCATTCTTTAAGCATCATGCCATGATGTTTGTTAATTCTCAATTTCTCTGTATGTATTTGTGTATATAAGAATAAGGATATCGGAGTCGTCTTCTTCCAGCTTTATCCCTATTCGGCTCGTCGTTTTTAATGAGTCTCTTCCATCTACCTCTGTACTGTGTCATTTCCTCCTGTACTCCCTTCTCCCTCATATCATCTCTAATGCAATCTCTCCACCTGGTCTTAGGTCTTCCTCTCCTTCGTGTTCCATCCACCTCCGCGTCCATCACTTCTCTTGCTATGTGTTGCTCTTCTCTTCTCATCAGGTGGCCATACCATCTTAACCTTGCCTCTTGCACTTTCTTTGATGCTTCAGTGACCTTTACTGTGCCCCTAATATGTTCATTTCTAACCCTGTCCATTTTGGTTACTCCGCTCCTCCATCTAAGCATCCTCATCTCGGTTACGTCCAACTTTCTGCCCTTTGTTTTCTTTAGTGGTGCTGCTTCCAATCCATATGTCATTGCTGGTCTGACCACCGCCTTGTGCACTCTGCCCTTTAATCTTATAGGGACTTTCCTATCACATATGACTCCAGACACCTTCCTCCGGTTGTTCCAACCACACTGAATCTGGTTGTTAATTTCTTCTTCCATGTTCCCCTCATTGTCAAGCACTGAACCAAGGTACTTGAATTTATGGACCCTTTTGACGTTTCCTCCACCTAATTTGATTGTTGTTTGCTGGTCGCATCCAATTCGGTTATCATATATTATGTCTTTTTCCTGCTTACCCTTAAACCTTTACTCTCCAAGGCATATCTCCATCTTTCAAGCTTCCCCTCCAGTTCTTCCTTGTTCTCGGCTACCAAGAATATGTCATTTGTGTAGAGCAGACACCATGATGGCTCCTCCCTGACATCCTCCGTCAACACATCCAAGACGATGTTAAACAGAAGTGGGCTCAGAGCGGATCCCTGATGTACCCCTACTCCAACTTGGAAATTTTCTGTTCTTCCAACTGTAGATCTGATGCTGATCTTTGCATTTCTATGCTTCTCCCTGGTCATTCTGACATACTTCTCCATCACTCCTCTCTCCCTGAGCCATCTCCATATTTCCTGATGTGGTACTCTGGCATATGCCCTCTCAAGGTCTATAAAGGCCATATGCAAGACCTTTTGCTTCTCTCTGTATTTTTCCATAATTTGTCTCTGAGCAAAAATACCATCCACAGTACTGAGCCCCTTCATGAATACTAGTAAATGCCTACTGATTGCCATAATCTTTCATCCATAATTCTTTTAAATACCCTTAGTGTATGTGAAATGAACTTTATTCCTCGGTAATTTTCACAACACTGAATGTCCCCTTTCTCTTTGAATATTGGTATTAATATACTTTCTCCCATTTTTCGGGTATCGTCTCACTTTCCATAATCTTTTTCATTAACTGCCACAATATGTCAATTCCTTCCTCATCAAGAGCCTTCCAGGCTTCTTCAGGTATGCCATCCGGTCCCACCGCTTTATTATTTTTCATCTTTCCCAGTGCCACTCTAACCTCAGCTTTTGTTATTTCTGTGATTGGTCCACAATTTGTGTGTCCATTTCCTCTTAGATATCTTTCATTTTCTTCATTCAGTAAGGCCTCAAAATATTCTTCCCTTCTCCTTATTATGTCTCTCTCATTTCTCATTACATTTCCATCCTTATCCTTAATCTGTCTTAAGTGTGTTATATCCTTGGTACTCTTATTTCTCACTTGTGCCAGTTTAAAGCTCTTTCCTTGCCCTTCCTTGGTATCTAACTCTTGGTAAAGCTGATCATATGCTCAACCCTTAGCAAATGCTAAAGTTTTCTTTGCTAATTTATTTGCTTCCTTATAGGCCATCCAGCCCTCTTCCATTTGGGTCCCCTCCCACCTTTTCTTTGCTTCTCTCTTTTGCTTTGTTGCAGCCTCCACTTCTTTATTGAACCACCACGTTTCCTTATTTTCGAACATCTTGCCATTACTCTCATCCAATATTTCTCTAGCAACCCTCAGTATTATTTCCATTGTTCTGTTCCACCATTCATCAACATCTTCGATTTCATGTGTTATTTCTTCTAAAACTCTTTCTTTAAACTGCCTACAAAGTTCAATCTCTTTCAGCTTAAACCATTTATTCCTTTTTGGCCCCTGCATTTTTTTCTTCCCTATTTGTTCAACTTCCATAACCAAGTCCATGACTACCAAACGATGTTGCGCAGTCACATGGTCTCCTGGTATTACCTTACAATCTCTTACCTCGCATAAAACTTTCCTCTTATACATCAAGTAATCTACCTGGCTGGACCTTCCGCCGCTTTTGTACGTAACTAGATGTTCTTGCCATTTGGTGAAAAAAGTGTTCACCAGTACCATATCCTTGGACACAGCAAAATCAACAATTCTCTCACCCTCTGATCACATGGTTATTCTGGCCTACGTGCCCATTCAGATCTCCATTTCCTCCTTAAGTCTCACCAAAAGCGATCTTTCTCTTCATCTGAGCATCCTATCTGGGGTGCATATGCACTAAAGATGTTAACAGTGCAATTTTCATCCATCAGCCTGACCCAGATGATCCTATCATTTCTTCTATTTACTTCAAAGATTTCCGTCTTTATTTCACTTGACAGAATTATTCCAACACCATTTCTGCCTTCTTTACTTGCTCCGCTATAGATGATCTTATACCCCTCCCCAAGTTCCCTCGCTATGTTACCTTTCCATCTTGTCTCCTGGACACAGAGAATATCTACTCGTCTTGTTTTCATGAGGTCAGCTATTGCCCGCCCTCTTCCTCTCATTGTACCAACATTTAATGTTCCTACTCTCAGTTCTCGAGCTCGCTTCTTTAGCCACACTCGCTCACGGTGTGGTAGCCCTTGCATGTTCACAGAGTTAGGGCGATGTATCTGTGGGTCACTTCCAGGTGACAACCTAGCCCTATTCTCATCCCTGTAAGACTCATTTCATAAAAGTTCTGGCAGGAGATTTTACAGACGAAGCCCTTCCTGACTCCAACCCTCCCTATTTATCCGGGCTTGGAACCGACACTGAGTTGGGCTGGCTTGGCCCCCCCCACCCCCCACCCCCCCAAAGTGGCTAGGTTAATAAGGATGTCGGAGTAAGATGGTATGAACTTGCTTCATATATTTTCATAATAAATATATATAATATGTATAGATTGTTATAAGCGTAATTAGGACCTGGTCCAAAAACACAACAATTAACACAACTATTGTTTCCCGCTAAGACCTGACCAGACCTGACCAAGCACCTTGGTTACGTCTTCCCCAGAAACATGATTTATGAATAGCACACTCACACTTTCAGAAAGGCTTCGTGCCAACGTTTTTTGAAGCCGTCGAATATGTGGGTGGTCAGTTCTTATCCTGGGATATACAATTAACATTTCAAGTATGTACAGTAAGCGTCAAAAGTGAGGCTAAAAATTTCAGAGATTTCGTTCGAAATTCACTAACTGGCAACTACAACACATAGCTCAAAAACCTTTTTTTTATCTACACTGAAAGCTCTATCAAACAAAATAACATATAAAGCAAAAATATCAAATGTATGAATTTATAATAATCTTAAAAAAAGCATTACTGTAATAGTAATTATTTCAAAGTACAGTAATTACTTCAAACTATAGAAACGAAAAAATTTGAAATTTTTGTTCAACACAGGTTGACCTACATTACCTATGCATTTTTCGAGCAATGTGGAAACAAATATTTAATATCATAGGGTATAATCAATTATTTTAGCGAAGATCCATAAAACCATGCAAGTATCAATAGAATATAAAGGGAAAATCTCCGTAACATTAAACATAATCAACCATGAATGAACCTAGATTCAACAGAGAAGTTGGGTGTGGTTGGTAGTTCTAATTTTAGTTTCTCGATGATAGTTTTTAACGTATTCCAACTAAACAAGTTGGAAGATTGTGGCAAACCAAGCACGAATTTATAAAGCTCATGATAATGAAACCTTATTAATGGAAAATCCTTTTTACAACCATCTAAATATCCAATCAAAATGAGAAAGAGGCCAAAAATAAACACAAAAAAATTCTTCAGGGAGAGAAGAGAGCAAAAGAGAGCAAAATAAAGTGAAAAATAAAGATTCTTCAAGGAGATAAAGAGAGCAAAATAGAGGAGAAAGAGAGCAAAAGAGAGAAAAGAGCAAAAAAGAGAGAAGAAGAGAGCATGTGAAACCGAGCATAAAACACCATCTTCGAGAAAGGCTCTTGCTGTTCTACCTTCAGGATGACTAGCAAGGGCATAGCAAGGCTTACAATGCGGGGCCATTGTCTGTTATTTAGGCGAAGATAAAACCGTGAAGACCGACACCAGGACCTGCCCTTGCACCTGGGAAACAGACGCACTATATAAAAAATAGAGAGACGGTTGCAAGCAACTAGAACACCAGTAAAATCACCACCTGGTTAAGTCGGAAGACGACAGACCCCAACCAACCCTCTTCCCCTCTACCTTTACCTATGCCCACAATTCTGACTCCACCTTTTTCACTTCAACCTTTTGACTCAAATCTTCTAATCATACACCAACCGGGAAATTTAAGACTGAATTTGCGTAAGTGGGCGTATCATAAGAGCGCGATATCACCCAAATTCATATTGCCACATACAGTCATTAATGAGTTTGATCCAGTTAAGCATTATTGTATAGCAGAAATTCATTCATGAATTTTTGGGGGGATTTACATATTACACACACACACACACACACACACACACACACACACACACACATATATATATATATATATATATATATATATATATATATATATATATATATATATCTATATATATAAATGTATATATATGTATATATATATATATATATATAATATATATATATATATATATATATATATATATATATATATATATATATATATAAAGAAGCACCTAAGCGTGACCAATAGGCCTACTGCTCGATTCTTAAAACAGGCCTCTAAGTATTCCTGACTAGATAAAAAGGACCTGAGAGAGAGACAGAGAGAGAGACAGAGGGAGAGAGAGAGCATAACAGGATATACTCGAATTAAAATAACGCTCACGAAGCATATTCCCATCCCGGATCGTATGCAATGAAAAAAAAAAAGGTGGAAACCCACGAAAATACTTGTTTGATGCGACCCTGAACGCAATTCCACATGCAAAAATCTGCACAATTAAGACTTCCGATGAAATTATTAAATAACAAGCTGGAAAATATATTTCCTTTATTATTGAAATAGGCCTAACCATGTAGCCAATGCTAAACGCGAATATAACTTGGATTTCGTTTTTTTTTTTTCCACACCAACTTGTGTCTTATATAGATTTCATTTAATCAGATGCTAAACTTCTTTGTGCTTTATCAAAATAAATCATAATAACTTTCGATATAACGCTATAAAAGTAGAAAGTTAACTTACAAATCATATTAGGCCAATGCTTATTCACTCGGTTCATGCTGCCACTCAATGGTGAACACTCAACATCACATGAGAGCCACAGATGTTTCTTCTGGGAAATTCTTTTTCTTTTCTTTTAATAAACAATTATTGAACTAGCACTGACCATTCACTGGGGAAATAAATACCTTCTGTGGTTCTATAGTTGATGCTTACTGTACCGGACCATTTGGAAACGTCTTTATAGATATTGTTCCTTGTGGATATTGCGTATTTAAACTAGAAGTTTTATGCAAAAACAAACATAGACACACACACACACACACACACATATATATATATATATATATATATAGATATATATATATATATATTATATATATATATATATATATATATATATAGTAGAGGTATTTATATATATAAAAGAGATCCTCACGTGAAAATGAAAGGGAGATACCAAGACTTTCAACTTTTATTCCAAAGTCATCTGCAGGGTACTAAACAATTTTAAGAAAACAACTTACACAAGAAAGCAATATGAGGTCACAAATAGTAATAAAACAAGTCAGCAACCTATTTAATTATGTAAATAAACATTATTAAAAAAACATACTTAGCAGAAATATGCAGTTACTACAAATCGCAGTACAAAACTATCTGTTTGTAAAATATTTAACAACTCGTTTAACTAGAATTCCTAAGTGGTGACAATGAAAATAACTTAAGATCTACTGCGCCAGATGTATGGTCTTCACCATGGACGACGAGGTCGTAGATTTCTACTACTACAAGGGGCGAAAATCTTCTATGGCTCATGTTGAGCCGTCTCAGGATAATTTCTGTGGCTAACCAGCGATCTACGATGCTTCTACGAGATGGGTGCAGGAAGCACTTGCATGGTGGTCGCGGAGTATTCAAGTTCAGCAACATAGGAAACATTTACGGTTCCTTCATTGGGAGACGACAAATCTACAATTCACCAACAAGTGTGTTTATGAAACACCTACATATGAACCACGAGGTGGTAAAAGTTTCGCCTACACTGGAAACAATTACGATTCCTCCTCTAGGGAAGAATGGAGAGGACGATTTTCTCTTCACAGAACATTACACAGTTCCAGTGATTGCCGTTATGATGGCAATAATGATGGTCACAATGTCCATAGCCAGGGCAGTCAAATTTGGATGTAGCTGACGGTATAGGAGGACTCCAGCATCAGAAGTCGCCCTGAATCATGTGACAGAATAAACTGTGAGAAACTATATAACAGTGGCCAGCCTAGTATCTGCCGGAGGCCATACTGGTAGTGGCGATCCATGTTAAAGGCACTGGAAATAATAGTAATTAACATAAGGGTTCAAATGACTTTGTCGCCAACAGATTAGAATGTGTAGCAACACAGTCGCAAGTGCTTTAAGAAACTTTGAGACATCAGCGAAAAAGCAAAACACTGTCGGACTTCAAAGACAATATCACGGGTGCGCATTTGACCCAGCTGCTTTCAGGTGATCATGACGTCAGAAAAAATGCAGTTGTGTATGTCTTTTCGTGCGTCAAACTGGGCGTGTTCATGGAAGTTTCAGAACAAGTTGGTGTGATTATACATGCAAATATCAGAACAGTGAGAAGACTAGCATGCATGTGTTCGTACGTCAATCAGGGCGCGTGAAACGTAATATATTAATATAGGGAGTGATAAATGGGGCATTTTAGATTGCAGACTCCTTTAGTGATTACAAGTGAGAAAATCCCGAAGGAGGCACACAGAAGATCCATTTAGAAGGTAAATAGAAAAAGAAATGAAAAAATCCTTTTATTTCTTACAGATACTCTGAAGGGAGCTGAAGTGCAGTGAAATGCATTTAATATTTTTATTGAATAATTATCCATTCTTTTTTTTATATAATTGTGTTTTTTTTTTACAGCGGGATTCGGTTTGTCACCACAGGAAATGAATTCTCCAATTGACAATTTTTTTGGAAAATACTGATGGTTTTTTGACAATGAGGACAGAGAGTGACTTTTTGAAATCAAGATGACTATTAGAGGAGTAATTGTGTTTCATGGTTTTGGGATTTTAAATAAATTTTCCTTGTTTTTCATGTTAGTTCTTTTGGGGAAATAAAGACTACTTTTGTATCTCCGAGTTTAATTTTTATCCTTAGATCTAACAATTTGATTTAACTAAATAGTTGCCAGTGGACGCCAAGTTGCTAATTAATTATAATTAGGTCCCAGTAGACCCTGTATAACACACACACACACACACACACACACATATATATATATATATATATATATATATATATATATATATATATATATATATATATATATATATATATATATATTCGCTATAGACGGCAGAACTACTAGACCGAACTGGACCAAAGTAGGGACCATTTATGTAGACTTTATAAGGGAAGGTTTTCTACCGTGTATTGTTTAGATCCAGATCTCCAGCCATGCTGACCTCTTTATTATTATTCGCAGAGAAACAAGGCGGCATTATTCTGATGGAACTTTTCAAGAGGATTCCAAATGTGCTCTTACTTTTCTTCTACGAGGAAAGATAACGATGCCATTAAGGGATAGATTTAATTAGGGTGCCTCTTTGATCTGAATATCAATATTAGTTATAGAGAAAAAGAGAACATTATTCTGATAGAACTTTACACGAAAATTCCAAATATGTTCCTACTTTTCTTCTACAATGAAAAGTTACGATGATATTACGGTTCAAACAATGCCGGCCTACAAGTTGCCCGCTACCATGCCGGCTATTCTATATATATATATATATATATATATATATATATATATATATATATATATATATATGTATATGTATATGTATATGTGTGCGTATGTATGTACCTCAGTCATATTTAAACAGTTGCACGATTATAAGGATTTCTTCAAATAATGAGTTTATTGGGGAAAAATTGTCGTTCGATTTCCTTGTCATGGCTTTATTGAGCGAGAATGCTTTAGATATGGTTGTGGTTTTGTTTCAGTTGCACGGCCTATCTGCAGTCTTCTTGTGAATTAACGATCATGTTGCTGATTCGCATCTTATATATATTCTCTGTATCACTCACACGATTGGCGTCAAACTGTGTAAAAGGGGTAGTACTGGACCAAGAATTCTCGGCAAATAACACGGTCCGAAGTTCTTATCCATCAGATTCTCTTAGTCTTATTGAGGACTCTCTCTCTCTCTCTCTCTCTCTCTCTCTCTCTCTCTCTCTCTCTCTCTCTCATTTGTCCCGATTTTTATAGCAGGAAATTCGGATTGATTGTCTTTTTTATGACTCTTCAAACTCATAGAGTGACGTCACAGTTATGGAACTGGAACCCCTTCTGGGCCGCCTCTTCTCTCGTTCTGTCCTCTGACGCAGCACTGTCTCCTCTAAGAAAAATATGAGCATATTCTAATTGGAGATTTTTGTCTCCTGACTTTCACAGAGACAATTTTCAGTAAACATCCCCTTTGTGATGAGAAGATTGTTACAGTTCTTAATAAGGCTTAACAATGATTTTGTAGTTAATATATATATATATTATATAATATAATATATATATATAATATATATATATATATATTATATATAGATATATGTATAATTATTAATATATATATACATATATATTATAAATTGTGTTGTTTGTGTGTGGTTGTGTGTGTGGTGTGTGTGTGTGAGTGTGTATGTGTGTGTATATATATAATATATATATATATATATATATAGATATATATATATTATATATATATATATATATATATATATATATATAAGGTACAAGCCACGAAGGAAAGATAAACAACGGAGTATCTGCAAGATTCTTTTCGACTCAACGTCCTTTACTCAGCAGACAAACTGACTTACATGATAAATTCAGAGTACAGGAAAGGTCGTATAAGTGACAGATAGGGATTATAAGATTAGTACCTAGAATCCAACACACCTGGAGAATGAGTAACCTATCCAAACAAGCATAAACATGGGTACAATTTAAGAAAAAAAGATTAAATCCAACTGCTCAGACACAGGGACAAGACAATTAAAGGATTATACAGCTGACCACATTCAGATCTTCGGTAAACAAAAATTTATTCACAAAACATAATAAACATATATATACAAAGAAAATATCTCTAAGACAACTAATTTGTATTTAAGCCTGTAATTATATCTTTGAGGTTATTCTTAAACATGTTACAAATACAAGGGTCTAAATGAAACAGGCCATGGCTAATATTGAAATTACAATGGGAAGTAAGTTGTATTATGGCAGATTCTAAAAGATTTTGTGATAAGACATCTTTTGATCTTGCAATTTCTGAACTACCAGTCCAATTTATCTGGTGGTTGTTTCACTTAAATGAATGAATATCGCATTAGATGTTTGCCCAGTTTTGACAGAATATTTACGCTGTTTTAATCTTACTTCTAAGCCCTTGCTCGACTGTGCAAGATAAAAGGAGGGGCAGTCCATACGTGGAATTTTATATATTATGTTATTGCTTTCCCTGGGGCCATATTTTATTAACATTCATTTTGTTGTGTTATTATAGGAAAAAACAACGTTGATCTTAAAGGCTTTTAACAATGATTTAATGGTTTCAAATCCGTTAAAATAAGCCAAACTGGGAATGTTCTTAGAATTTTCTTTCTCCGCATTACTTACACTATTCGGAGAACGTTAGCTACTTGACAAAAATGAAATATGACAAGTCAGCAACTATTTCCTAGCACTGAATAAGAAAGGTGGGTTTCTGATAATGGTTTGGCATCATGAATGTCAATAGAAACAGTATGCAGAAAATCCCGAATAGCGTTCAGTACACGACAATCTCGGTCTTTGCACGAAACGGCATTGTAAAGATTAGCCACAATAACTATGGGTATACCATAACATTTCCATAAATTATCTTGATGAAGTTGATGTAGTTTGATTAGTGTCAGATATTGTCTGCTAATGCCATGCTTAATCGCTTCCGCACAAAAAAAGTAGGAGTAATTCACTGAATAATCAAGCAGAACAAAACCGACGTCTTCATTCATCGTTTCTGGGGTATTCCACGACCAGCCCCACAGACGTGAAAGTGTGGCACCGGGTGCCATCAAATTTCTGCATTCTTACGTGACGGGAATACTTTATTCCAAAAGCAGCCTTTGCGTTATGTAATACTTTTTACTTTTTTTGCGGGGGAAGGGGGTGGGGAGGCGATCACACCTCCGAGGGAGAGAAGATATATTGCGGCTTAAGGTCATAAATTCTAAGTATCGGATTGTCTGCCCCTGCGGTGCATATTGCCACGGTACTCTCTCTCTCTCTCTCTCTCTCTCTCTCTCTCTCTCTCTCTCTCTCCTTTTGTATGTCTGTAGGTCTTGAAGACAGAATAATCACCTTTTCTGAGTGAAGTTTCTATTATTGTTATAATCGTCATCTGCCTACACTATCCTCCTCCCCCTTCCCATGTCCCAAATTATTCATGTTTGTGTTGGAAGCTTCGGTTATTTTCTCTAGATGTGGAACAGACCTTGCGCGTTGTTCATTATTCTTCTCAGATCTATTATCTGAAATCATGTTTCAAGGTCACTAGTCAGTTCAAAGGTCAAACTGGCAGTCAAAGTTTACATATCTCAGAAACGATTATAGTTAGAGTGTCTGTGGTCTCTAGAATTCGCTGCTACATATGGAAGGTATTGTTTTTATTGATTTTTTTTTTCTTTTGTTAAAGAAAACTATTTGTGGGCTTTGTCTGACCGGCGTGATGATTTTGATTTTTTTGCCTGTCTTTCCGTTAGTTGGCTTTCCCTGTTTTATGGTTAGCACTCTTTCTGTCCGCCCTCAGATCTTAAAAACGACTGAGTACGCTAGAGAGCTGTTAATTGCTATGTTGATCATCCACCCTCCAATCATCAGACATACCAAATTGCAGCCCTCTAGTCACAGTATTTCTTTTTTATTTAAGGTTAATGGTAGCCATAATCGTGTGTCGGCAACGCTATAGGACAGGCCACCACCGGGCCGTGACTGAAAACTTCATGGGACATGGATCATACAGCATTGTCCACTGTACAGAAAACTTGACTGCGCCGACAAAACTTTTCACTTGTTTTATATTTGACTTTGATTCATTTTCAAATATGTAACAAGCTAACATGTTACATATTTTCCTTTTATTTGAATGTGAAAACACATTCATTTTATAAATTAAATCCATAGTATATTTCATATAAGTGAAATCTGTCATATATATTAGAACTGTAAGAAAATTTAACGCGTAGCCAAATTTGGTAAAATCAACGACAAACATTTAAAAAAAAGTCTTCGTGAGACCCATGTTAAAATGTCAAATAAAAGAGAAATAAAAAATATTTCCATTCCATTCATATTGCCTCTATTACAACCACAAAATTTTGAATAATCTTATTTGATCATTTATACGCCCCAATGCTGTAAAAGCTAAATTAATAAACATTGAAGTATTAATGTAGCTGAAATACATCAGCCGATATCAGCAAGTGGGCGTGGCCTCTGTGACGCAACCATTTGAGTAGCTCACAATTCCTTGGATACCATTTCTTTAGTACCTGTGGTGCTTCCTCAGCATGTCTTGTATTAGAGCTCTGTTAGAACAGTACATCTCAATCAAGGTTAACATTGATGATAGGGTGAGTGAAAGAAAGACAACTGTAACTCTTTCTCACTTCTAATCTCTCCTACCCAGCAACAACAATCATATTCTCACTGGTGGATATATTTAGGTCAGTTACATTGTAGAACTTCTCATTTCTGACTTTTATGTTAGTAGATGTGACCCCTATATTCCCCTCTCAGCGAAGGATAGTTGGGGTCAGGCAGTCGAATGTACTTTATTTGGAATTCCACAGCTCTTTTTATTTGTTATTGTAAAGTACAAACAAGCCACACTCAGGCACAGTGCCTGTCATCCTTGACATCATATATTCAAGGGTGTTCATGTTAGTAGCACAATCCTTCTCGGTTCAAATATATAACCTGAAAGCTGACATTTCCGAGGGATGTCAGCACCGTTAATGATTCCTGAAAGTCCCTGCAGTTTGAGGAATGAATATACATATAAAAGTCGAAGGTTTGTATTCTCGCTAGAGCAAATAACAACTTTGAGATCATTTGCATTTTCTTAGATATACAAACATGAAGTTTTCTAACAAAATACCTCGTTTAACTTTCCTCACAATTGTCCGTATTGCTTAAAAACAAAAAGTGAACCTGCTTACAGAGTGAGTAGGTGGGTCCTCTCACTGCTGCCGGTCAACTGCCGAGTTATCAAGCTTTCGTCGTAAGTATATCCGTATAAAAAGATTCCAGGTTTGTATATCTAAACAAAATGCAATTTTCTTGAATTTCTGCTATTACTCTCCCCTCACCTCTTCTCATGTCTCTTTTAGCAAGGTTTTGGTAAAGGTAGACCACTCGTTTCACTAACGAGGAATCCCCGGTTCGATTCCCATGTGATGACAGTGTGGTCTTGACCTGTTCTGTTGAGCCTATTTTACCTAGACCAAAGAAGCACTAGCCTGGTGGCCAATTGTGTAGCGGGACGCCATATCTTAAAAACTAACCATAAAATCTTCTTGAAAATAGTCTCGTTATGTTTCACATAACCAAATTATCAGAAGGTTATATTTGAACTAGCTAACCTAACCTAGCACCTGGAGTGCGTGAGAGAAGGAATGGGAGAAAACGAGGGAAAGATAGAAAGTAAACGTGAACCATCACACCTCCGTTTAACTAAACAATGCCATATGAGAAACAAAAATGAGCTAATTCACGCACAACAGGTGCGCAGCTGTTCATTCTGTATTCGCTAAATATCCTTTATATCAAAATCTTCTGTTAATTATGAAATTCTGAGGAATTCAATGTGTCGCATACTTTGTAAGTAGAGTGATAATAATTATATTATTCTTTTATAATCATTCCTAATTCACACACACACTATATATATATAATATTATATATATATATATATATATATATATATATATATATATATATATATATATATATATATAGATATATATGTACACGCGCGCGAGGGGCACACACACACACGCACACACGCACACACAATATATATATATATTATATATATATATATATATATATATATATATATATATATATATATATATATCATGTGTCACATATCATGAGGTTAGATAGCAGTTAATCTTTCGCAATTGTAGCAGGTATATGGATACCCGAGTCTCATTAAGCAACCATGAGTCTTCATGCCCGAATTAAAATGACTAACGCTATTACTGAACATATATCATCCAAAGCCAGTACTCAGTTGACATTTATGCATGTAGTAAGCGTTATTCTTATTTCCGTTTTTTACGGCTGTTCTGACCTTTTAGATCGCCGTTGCTCCTTTGTCAACTGTCGGATGTCCTCCTTCCGACACCAACGGATCATATAATTGTTGGGTGGTAATTTGTACCCCAAACAAAATCTCGAAATAAAGTTGTCAAAGAAAATGTAAATTAATTATAGCACTTCGGTGTTATTTAGCACTACACAGGAAATTGCAAACCACACAAAAAGCACACGCATCACCAGACACAGACACAGCAGACACAGCACACACACCAGACACACACACCACACAACACAACCACACACAACCACACCACACATACGTTATTATATTATATATATATTATAAATATATATTATATATATAAATATAATATATATATTATATATAGTTCAGTCTCCAAAGTAATTTGGGCGGCTTACTTTTGGAAATCTTAGAAAACGCTTGATGATGAATTAATAGTGCCAAAGAGCTAGGAAAGAACATTCTTTAATATTACGAGCTTTCGAGGTTTAAAAAACGCCTTCATTTTGCTTCAGGCCTGAAAAGAAAAAATGACAAAGAAATTGAGAAAATCACTAAAAAAAATTAACATTGAAAATTAAATTGTCTGATTTAAAAAGCTTCAGTCAAAAAACATAGAAAATTAACAACGAAACATCACATAACAAAATAAAAATTAAAAGAAAAAATTACGAAAAAAACTAAAAACAAAAGCGCAAATCATACAAAAACAGAAGAAAAATAAAAATAAAAAGAATATGAAAAGGTAAACAAAGAAAACTGACAACCTCCAAAAATTAAAAATAGCCAACGACCCACATTTGTGTACGCCTACTGAATGAAAACTATATGAATAGCTTAAGTTGAATACCGGAACGAAGTTTGTTGTTCAATTGTCCGGTTTCATTTTCTTAAAATAAACAGGCGACATCTGAAATTAAAAAGGTCCCACCAGTCGTATTTGAGCAAAAAGGACAGTGTACTGCCTAAAATCTAGCGGTTGAGTGAAAGGATGGTCCTGTGCTAAACTGTGATCCCTTTGGCAAGAGGCAGGTAAAATGGTGGTTTTTGAAAAAGGAGGAAAACCTAGTTCTTAACGGAAAGACCTCTTGTGTTTCCAATCCAAATTCTGGGTGTCTAAGGCCAGCGGGAACTGGATCCCTAACGCTAATCGCAGGACCACACTGCGAACAGGTAAACAAAAAGTAAGAACGACAACGTCCTAAGAAAGAAGGAAAATTAAGGGTCCACAAATAGGATAAGAGCAGGCTTTCTCCCTCACCAAAAGTCGATTCGGCCTATGCAAGTATAAAAGGGGTTTAGTAAAAAAGCAAATCTTGAAACTTAACTTGAGGAAAAGGAAAACTTAATGCTTTCAAGGTTATTTTCTTTGTAACTTTTTTTCCGTTACCAAAGTAGCCTACTAATGAAGCGCCAAGGAAAGGCAATTTAAATGATACCTTTAACATTCTTTCACTAGCAGTTAACTGCTACATCCGGGTTCTGGGACAAAAAATTTGCGTGCCATGTAGAGAAAATTTTTTCATGAAACATTTTGCTAAAAGACAAATAACGGGATAAGGAATTTTCGCGGAAAAAATAAATTTCTGGAGGTTAAGACGCCAATGTCTTGATGAAATAAATTTAAAATCACAACAGTACATTTGTAGAAGCTTGCCTATTTATCATGAGTAACGTATTGACAATTAAGTTTAAAACCAACTTTTGGTTGAAGAAAAACTATAGAAGAATAGAATTCAATCCGCCCAAGCCACAGTATAAAAGTACATTTTCCTAGTAAACGGAATGGGTCTGAAATTTAACCTCTATTTGCAAACTAGTTCTATCATATTAGTTTCATAGGAGTAGGTAACAAACAAAGTGGGTTCTGTTAGGCTATTTTATTTTATTTTTGAGTGTAGTTTGTTTAGCCTTTCCATATAAAAAAAAAAAAAAAAAAAAAAAAAAAAAAAAAAAAAAAAAAAAAAAAAAAAAAAAAAAAAAAAAAAAAAAAATTTATGTTTTTATTTTTTAATCTCTGTTTTTGTCCACTTGATTTTGCGCTATTTGGTTTTAGTTTTTTTTGCGCGTAATTTTTAAATTTTTAGTTTTGTAATTGGATTTGTTCGTTTTAATTTATGTTTTTTACTGAAGCTTTTAATCAGGACAATTTAATTTTAATAGTTAATTTAATTTTTAGTGATTTCTCATCGCCTTGTCAATTTTTTTCAGCAAAAAGTCCTGAAGATGAGGGTTTTTAAAACCTCCCGAAAGCTCGTAACTATTAAAAGATAATTGTTCTTCTCCATAAGTCTTGGGCAGCTATTCATTCACTCATACAAGCTATATATATATATATATATATATATATTAATTATATACTAAGTATAATATATATGATTATAGTATTAGCTGGAGCGGCCATCTGAGAAAATGTTAAAAAAAGAAAAGACAGAAAATTGCCATAAAGTTAACTTTTCGTGTGCTTAACAACATCTTCGGGGAACAAAAGTAATACTGAACCTTAAATTCAAAAACTAAGTGAGGCAAGAAAGTTCTCAACAAAAGCAGAAAGTCAAGAAAAAAAAACATGCCAAATATGTAAAATAATAACGGCCAATTACAAACAGGATAACAGAATATTCGCCTAGAATCACCCAACGGCACTTAACACCCCAACAAGTCAAAAGAAGGAGAGGGCAAATTGGCCGAACCAATTGAGCCCCATTACTTTGTTACTACTTACAGAAAAAAGAAAAAGCACTGACTACTTTGTACACTATTTTATAAAACAACTGAAATTCACCAATAAATTTAGCTGTCACGAAGCACATCATACCTTAAAAAGGACACTCAAACCAAAATAAACAAAACAAAGAAAATGCGACAAAATAATATAAGAATAACTTGAACTATCCGAAACTGAAACCAGCTAATATCAGTTAACGGAAATAAATAAAAACCATAAAAATTGGAATTTGACTAGTAAGCACAAACTTTAAATGATAATTGATAAACTAAAAAACCATAAGAAATATTTTTGCAAGAAAAAAAGGGAATAACTTTGACTTAGTTACATCCAAGAAATTAAAAGGGCAATGTTAAAACTCTTCACGCTTATTTTAATCTATGGATAAAACTTGCCTAATAATTTGTACATACCAGCGCTCAAAATTTCAAAGTTTTAAGTTTCCTGAATTAAGTCTTTATTTATGAAAGGCCAGGTTTCACAACTTAATAAGTTCCTACGATCAGATGGTATTTATATTGGTGGTAAAATTAAGCTTCGGTCTCTGTTGCCCATACCTAAGCTGAACGTTTATTTTTTGTATTAATCTCTGGGTGAGTGATTTACCCTTTAAAACCAATGTGGTAGGATTGTCAATTGTTTCGAGGCAAGCGGGATTTTGTTAATACTCCTGATGGTCTATAGGATCTGGACTTTTATTGGACATTAATCATAGATTAGGCTAATTGGTATTGTTTAATGGCCATGTAAATGTATAAAAGGGGTTATGTTTTCCAAGTGTGTGGACAGGTACGGGATAATTTTTTTTTTTAAAAGAAACTTTCGGCAATAGTCTTAATTTTTTCTGTTAACCTGCTAGCTTTTTAATATAATGCTTACCCGAAAAAATTTTATAAAAAATGGCATATTCTTCTTCTTCCAACTAAAAATATTACTATTATTAGCATCTTTGATTCCATTGCCACTTTCGTTTTTAATGATAATAAATCTCCGCGATATATCATCCAAAGTCCATTGGATAAATTTCTCCTGAAACTGTTGAAATATGACAAGTAGTTTGCATGCCAATAAAGCAACATCTAGGAAACAGGAAGAAAGATTGGTAGATTATCTTTTTTTAAAAGCTAAATGAAGGAAAGATAAAATAGAAACCTTCCCATTCCAAAATACAGTAGTGGTCACTTCAGAGAGGATTAAAATGGATTTTGAAGATGAGCTTAAAGTAACGACCACTATTTGCTTAAAAGCGGCTTTCAATAAAGATAAAATGTATAATTAACAATTTGGAAAAGTTATCAAGGTTTTTAATATTTTTTCCTTAAATGCGGTGAACAATACTAAATTGTTCACCATTGATTAAACCCTCACCTGTCTTAAATTGGATGGTCTTTCTCAAGAAAAGCTCGAGGTTACTCGGGCAAAAGATGACAGCTGCTTATGGGATTAGTTTTAATTTCCTTTTTCCGCCCCAGGAATATCGGGAAAGGAATCATAATCCGCAAGACCTCTTTTAGGAATAAATTGCTGGGTATAGCACCAAATGCTTGATTAAATGTTCATGATAAATTTTAAAATAGTGATATGTGAATATGAAAAAATTTTAAGCTATCTTGTATTATGGTTAAAATTTGTTATTCTGTCATGTCTTCTTAATTATTTAAAAACATCAAGAAAACATCAATTTAAGTTTTACTTTCTAAAAAACAATTACTTTAAAGGACATTTTGAATTCGATTATTGTTTAGTTAGTCAAAAGAAAATATTAAAATTCTAGATTATTTGATTCCGGTCTGGCATTGTGGCCTAAAAGTAGTAAAAACGCCAAGGTTTTAAGGACTAAGTTGCTGCTTCACGGGCGGTTAAAGGGGGTGGGGGGGTAATGCATGAAAATTTTAAAAACTTTGTCTTTCTTGCTCAATATTGTTCCAAGTGCTATTATTTATAAGATTATTTAACTTAAGGGAAATTCCATGTTGAATTGAAGTTTCCGAGCTATTATATTGGATCAGAGCAAAAATAACACCCAATGGCTGTTGGGCAGCATGTGATCCGTTGTGAGGAGACGCAGGTTAAGACTGCCGGGCTCCAATGTTAGCAAACTCTGAAGTACAAATGATCTCGGCAACTTACTTTTCAGTTCCTTTCCTCTATGGAAAAAATTGGAAAGAAAGATTATTAATTTGAAAAAGGAAGGTAAATTGGCAGAGATAAAGAAAGCATTGTGAGACTACCTGATGGAGGAAAATTTAAAGTCATGTTCACCCCAAAATTACCGATTACTTTTATTGTCCTTAACCCAAAACTCATAAGATAATCCTTTCCATTCAGGGACGCCTAATATGCTGGGCTGGTGGTGAGGGTAATCATTAAGTGATTGGTAAGTGTAGTTAATTCAGTATACATGGCACTTCTTCGTGCAACAATTATTGTAATATATATATTATAACTATAATACTATAGTATATTATAATGTATAATATAGTATATATAAATTATATATATATAATATATATTGTGAACGAAGTGCCAAGTATCTGGGTTAGCTACACTTGTTAACCCAAATCTCACTAAATATTACCTCACCACTGCCAGACACCTGAAACTTCATCGCAGGTAAAATACGACTGAATACTCTAAAGGCCACAGTGATCCCTTAAAAAAAAGTCCAATTATTTCCCTGGTTTTAAAAGTCTAAGTACTTCCCTGGTTCTTACTCATTTCAATTAAATTGAAGGAAAACAGTTCAATTACCACTCTGTGTTTCTACCTAAACAAAATTAAATATACTGGTGAAAAGAAAACACTTTTGCAAATTTCAAATACAAAAATTTATCATCAAACTCAAAATTTATAAGTGAAATTCACAATCTCTGAAATTTACTGTTACTTGAAAACAATACAAAATTTAATTAATTCTTGAACTAATTAAATATTATTAAATCTATATTAATGTGTCACAAATATCAAGAAAATTTATTAATTCAATTGAAATTCAAAAGTGTTAGGTAATAACTAAAAGTTGGAAATTAATTCACAAGTGCTAAACAACATTAAAACATGAATAGAATTCTAAGTAGCAAATTAATTCACAAGTGTTAAATTCAATTAAATATGCAATGATTATTTAATGAAAACAATTAAGTTTATCAAATTGTGAATGCAAATGAAAACACTGAAAAATGTGGAAAATACCAAAATTGGAAAAAGAAAGCATTAACCACTTAATATAATAAAACACACTTCAGTAAGAAAATGGATAAATGCACAAAAAATCACTTCAAAAGAAATATTGCAAACAAGTTTACAACACTTCACACAGCTAAGAGAGGATGAAATGCATTACGAAAAAAGCAGTATATAAGAATATAAATATATATATGTGTGTGTGTGTGCATGTATGTTTGTGCATGTGTCTATGTATAGTTTTAGACCTTTCTCTCTCCCTCTCTCTCTCTCATTATATATATATATATATATATATATATATATATATATATATATATATATATATATATATATCCCTCTCTCTCTGTCATTTATATATATATATATATATATATATATATATATATATATATATATATATATATATATATATATATGATATTACCTGTTATTGCTAGAGTTTGTGTTTCGGTTTTTTTTTTGCGTCTGCCACATTCACAACCTTATAGTTCTTTGTTCACTTTAATTCAGGCATTACGTGACTTAATTAAACGAGAACAAAATTACAATGAAGACATTTTATTTGTATTGAGCAGTTTGTAGTCTATAAGTTTTCTTTTATGCTTATTATAGTCTTTTTTCAGTTTACACGCGAATTTTCTGGTGCTTTTGGTTTCCATGGGCTTATGTGAATTAAAATTATTTCTTTTACGAATGAATTTGCCTGTTTACTGCTAATTTCTTCCATCACTTGCCCTCTACCTATTCATATTTATACATTGGACTTGTTCAATTTGTGGTAATCACACAAATTACTAATTTTGACTATTTACGATAATTTCCTTATATGTAATAAAATATCTGACACGTTTGATTGCAGATATCATACAAAACAAATTTATTATAACCTCCGGTTTGCTGTGCATATTAAACTTTCTGTCATTATTTGCCTGATTTTGTGTAAATATCCCTTTTACATTTTTTAATGACTTAAATGTGGCTGAAGTATCTTGGCATTGACCCATTTTTCCATATTTCCTTTAATTGGCATGTTTTGGTATTTGACTGTAGTGGACAAATCTTGATAGTTGACATAAAGCTTTGCATTTTGCGAAGTTAATTTCCGGATGTTTAGCAAACGATTTTTGTTGCTAGTTTGCAACCATTTTTCCAGGATTTTAGGCAAACTATGTCGTTTGACATAATCTTGTGTGTAATTTCCAGTAAATTTCTCAGTGAGTTTCTCATAATGTTGTGCTGTAATTTAATGAATTTATATTTGTTTCAAAAATAATTGACACCCCGTGGAATTTTTTTTTTCCTTGTTTGCAATCCTGTGGTTGACATATCATATCAACTGCCAAAATTCCTTAGTATGTAATATACCTTTCCCCATCAATCATATTATGTTACAGTTAATGCTATAACTTTTTGCGAAAACATATGATTTTTGACTTATGTTGATGACAACAATGTTGAAAATAACCGTTCACTCGGCATCTTACATGTGACACATTTTATGGTAAAACGAGAAAAAACTTGATATAGAAGGAAGCGTTGGTCACAGAATAAACACTCAATATATTAGTTATGGAAATTCATTTAAAAAAATAAACGAAATGAAAGTAAAGCATTAAAAAATAACAACCTACTGTTGCATTCTCCTGAAAGATTTTCGCACAATGGAAGTCCGCCTGACGATAAAGACTACGTCTTCCTATCTAAGACTCAAGGTAATTGACAGACGGCAGACTTCAAAGTTGCCAGAGACTACCATTTTTACCTACTCTTTGACGTCTCACTTCTGCCTTATCAAGAGTCCAACAATAACCGACCCACCTCAGCCCACAACCCCCATCCCCCTTGATGCCTCTTTCCATTCCCCGCGACCTATGAGGGTCTCATCCGCTCAAAGACTTTTTATTTTTTATGTCTGTTCTTCATATTGTTCCTCTGTTTATTAGGGTCCTTTTCGTACGTATTCCTAGAGTTAGGTCAATAACATATCATTCGACCGACTTAAAAAGTGGCACACTTATCTTCAGTTAAGAATCTGGATCGTTTAGAACTTGTATAAACAAACATATGACGAGCTTTACGTAATTCGCATGAAAACATTCAGAACGCGTTAATAGTGTCTTTAGAAACACTCACAGCATTACTGTAGTGTACACATAACAAGAATAATGTTCATTTATATAAAGAAAACATGAGTATTTCTTCGTCAAAATCCTTGTTAGTAGATACTCCCCGTCTTCGAAAGAAGATTTTTGACCAGATACGATTTACCCCATCAAAATAGATGTCTTATTAGGAGAGGATTGACTGATTTCCATCATGAACTGAAGATCGCACTATTCATAATCACTCAAACAAAATGCTTCGTTTTTCATGTTAGTTGCAATTGACTCTCTATCATTGTCGTAAATGTCGTTTTCTGCAAGTTGGTGTTACGTTTTGTTTTAGATAAAGATGCCAAAAATAATGATATTGATACCCAAAGTCATTATACATTACAAATGGCCCATGACGCAAATGCTTAATTAGTAGTACTGGTGATGAGTGCATCGTGTAGGTATATGAAGCGGTACTGTTGAGGGAGTTCCACCGAACAAGGGCTTCTTCATCCAGGGTTAAACAGTTAAAGTAGAAAATGGCAGTGACCCCTGCCCTTCTTTTCCTGAAGCTGCCCACTGCGAAAACGACTTGATGTTTGAATTGAAAGCAATGAAGTCATTCATTGCAGGGAAGGAAATTGAGAGTAGGTAGGTTTGAAAGGCGTAGCAGGAGGAAAACTTCGCTGTTGCACTACGAAATAATTGTTAGGAGAGGGTGGATGGAAAGATGGAAAAGAGATAATATGAACGGAGGTACAGTAAAAGGAACGAAAGGGGATGCAACTAGGGGCCAAGGGCCCGCTACAATGAACCTTAAGTAATGCCTACAGTGCACCGCATGAGGTTCATTGATGGCACTACCCCCGCTTTCTGAGACGACTTGATGTTGAAAAAGTCCGAATTTTGCGGGATCCCTCGGAATAACACACACGCTCACACACATACATACATACACACACACACACACACACACACACTATTATATATATATATATATATATATATATATATATATATATATATATATATATATATAAACTAATCCCACAGTTAAATACTCAAACCTCCTCTACTCAACTTTACTTAAGTTAACTGTCTTTGTAAGCATTCTGTCTTTTGTTCTCTCCACATAAGGTTGGTCAGCGGCCTTTGGTTCTTTTGTGTGTGTGTGTTTTTTACCTGTTTTTTTTTTTTTTAGATGTAATGTGTTGAATTTTAATTTTCTTATGAAATTTTTAATTTTCTTATGAAATTTTAAGTTTTTACAGTAACGTTTTAGTAACTTATTCATTATTCAACAGATCCCTGAAGATGTAATAAAGTAATTATTACGAAACGTCGGAAATAAAGCAATATGTTGGAATTAATTGGTTTCCCTGGTCCACCCTCGCACTGATGTGTCTTGCTCGCCGTCGCCTGGCCCTGTTTTTGTATATATATATATATATATATATATATATATATATATATATATATATATATAATATATATATATATATATATGTATAACAATAACTTTCATCTTTAAATAATATTGAATCAAGACGGAAATTTTCTGAAGCATGCACTCTTAATATGTGTGTGTGTGTCAGTTTCTTTGTGTTCCTTGTTATGAGTTCTGAGTTGCATATAAATGGCCAGGGAACTTTACGGTATGATCATGATAGCAGTTTTCTCTTTATACCATTGTTTTCACGGTTATGTATTTTTAATTATTTATTTATTTCTGTTAATTTCTCAAGATACATCAGTTAATACAAGTTCTTGGGCCGGTTTTATTTCTCTATTCCTTGATGTAAATGTTCTGGGTGGATTTTATATTGTTGACATTTTGTCTGTTGGTCAATTCATCCAGTGTTTGTCATGTTATAGGTTTCCCTCTGAGACGTGAGTATTTATTGGTATCTTAGTTTAACCAGACCACTGAGCTGATTATCAGCCCTCCTAAGGCTGGTCCGAAGGATTAGATATTTTTACGTGGCTAGGAACCAATTGCTCACTTAGCAACAGGACCTAGGGCTTATTATGGGATCCGAACCACATGATATCGAGAAATGAATTTCTATCACCAGAAATACATTCCTCTGATTCCACGTTGGCCGCGCCGAGAATCGAACTTCGGACCACCGAATTGGTAGCCAAGCGCGAAAACCACTCGTCCAAAGAGGAACTAGAGACGTGAATACTTAATGAACATTATTTATCATTAATCCTTTGTTGTCAGATCAATAATTCACTTCATTTTCTGGTAACGAGATACTGAAACCTCGGACCATGGCAGATAAACCGAATACAAACAGCAACAGTATGGTAAGCGAAATTTTGCAATACCTGAATGGGCTCTTGGGGGTTATGCACTTGTCTATCTATGCACTTTTATTTATACATTAATTTTTTTACCATCTGACGACCTATAGATAAGACATTCATTAGCTCGTCTCGTTCACGTTCCAGGTCATAAGAATGAAAGGCAGGAGCGGAATTGAAGAAACTTTGAAAGGTTTTTCGAAAATGGGAGGATGCTGCCCAGTTCAACTTTATCGGAGGTAGGGGTTATCAGGCTGTGGTTAGGAGAAACTCTCTCCAAAAATTTCCTTTGCATGTTTAACCGTTGTGATACCAAGGAACAGAAACGGTTCACCTCGTGCAATTGCACATTCCTATTCGAGCGGCACTGTTAAGAGAGCCTGGATATGTCATTTTAGTGCCAGGGAAATAAGGGATAATACCAGTGTCAGTCACTATGGCGCTATTGCTCAACAATATATGTGTATTTTTCCCACAGCAGAGTAATTGTACCATCTTACCATTGCAGCTGTGATTGTGGTTTTTCGTATGAGATACCCCAACAGCTTAACGAAGTGACATGAAATGATGAGTTACTCTCCTCAGAATATATTCTGAAGATTGGAATTATTTTGTCACAACTCTGTTACTAATTAGTAAAATAGGTTTCCAGTATCATACCGATCAGAAAACTGGTTTCATTAAACTTAAATCTTTTGTGCTTTGCTTAGTGGTATAAGAAGATACCACCATAATTTTAGCTTTCTGCTTCAATATTAGCATTGTTGTCACAGGCTTCGCTTTCAGGTATGGTTGTCTAGTCCTGGCCACGGCCCCAAAAACGGAAAGATAAAAACATTTGTTAACTCTGTCACTTCGTCTTTTCTTAAGTCTAATTGATGTCAACCTATTTTGACGATTTCGTCGTCGAAGTAAGCCATAAAGCTGCTCATGGCTAGCATCATTTGATAACCTCCTTGGAATTTCCGAGGACTATCTTCATGACTGTTAAGAAAGGTGAGTAAAGGTCGCTATTCAATAAGGAACAAATATAGTGTGGACAGCGGAAGGGTTAGTCGAAAGCGTAGATCATATGCTGCTCATCATCACTTTATCTTAGTGGTTTGTCTTCTCCTACCCCTATCGTCTACTGATGTTGCTGTTTCCGCTAATAACCCAATAGTTGTCAGTTATCATCTGATTTCAAGTAATAGTTCTATCTTGTTATTTGGAAACCAGTTTGCTATATAGTGGGCTGTGAACCAGATGAAATTTGAAAAAATGTGTTGGCAAACCAATATAATTTGTTTTATATTAAGTAGGGTTTTATTTTATTTTTGATTTATTAATTTTTTTTAGGGAGGGGAGGGAACTCATGTGCCCTAAAGTCTTTAGTTGACAAATAATGTTCCCAATCTTATGAGACAACTGATAACTCTCAGGAATCGATTTCACTACAGTCAATGTCAAGAATCTGGGTAAATAGCTGGTCGCTAGCTCAATTGTATGACAACCCCTTTTAAATGCTGAGTTTGTTTCGAATACAAAGTCGCAAACGAACGAGTGTCATTCCGTTCTTAAGTTGTATGTTGCAGTATATAAATCCTTTGCGCTCATTATATGTCATTTCACGGCCGTGGCCAACGGGCCCGAATGTTTCATTACCGTATCCTGGCAAACTCCCATTAACATCAGCCTTTCTGTGGGTGTGTGCGTCAAACACGTCGTGATATATAGATACTATTCGGTGTATTACACCAATGTTCTTCCCGCCACAGTGAGCCATTCCATATTCATAAGTTTTATTCGTCTCGTAACTGCATCTCCCCTCTGTTACTCTCGGTTTATTGACTCTTACCATCCACCTCGAATGACACTTTTATGCAACTACCTCCGTTGTTATTATTATGAGCAATACCTTTGGTTTAAGACCTATATTGACCTATGAAGTTCTTTTTCAGGATGTTTACTTTCAGTTTTTTTCTCCCTCTCTTGGCATCATCCGTTTTCAATTTTATTTTAATTTTATACATTATTTTTTAACTTCTCCTCCTACCTAATCCTCCATATTTCACCAGGAAAAGTAATTCAAGAAGGAACTAGCCATTCATAGGTTTGGTCAGTGGCTACTCTGTTCCGAAAACCAACTTGCATATCGTTGATTTTTAAGACTTTGTCATGCGTGTATATCTCTGATTCCTTGAACGCCTCATATTAAGTACGGAGACTCAACAATGTTTTGGAGCTCTCCAAAACTCTAAGACAGCATCTTATGCGTAAAAGAACAATCTGGCAGCTTCCTCTTATACACATGGATCCACCTTGCACGATAACTATCGTGGATGGCATGTTTGAGGTAGAATTTCTCGACCTTTTCCTTTCTAGCTGTACATTTCCTTACAGTGATTTTGCAACTCTATGTTACTGAAGGATGTCACTGTTTTGCTGCCAAGGCCATCCCTTTGTGAGACTTACTATATTCATCCACAAAACATGTCCTGAACACACTTCATAAACCTATAGCAGACGCAGTAGACAGCACAGGTTGAATACAAGCCAACGGTCTTAGGTGGAGGACGGGTCTTTGGTAGGTGATGGATAAAAAGAAGCACTGGTTAGTGCTACCTATAAGTCACTGACTTGTATTTAACATGTGCTGCATTGTAATTAACAATTACATTTGCAATTGGTTTAAATTTTGTATACATAATGTTATCAATAACTTTTCTTGAAGGGTAGTAGTGATTATTTATTTTTTCACATATTTAGTAGATCGTTGAAACTTAATTTGGGTATTTATGTAAAGAACACACTAGAGGCAAAATCATTATTTTCAGTAGTGCAGAAGAGACAGTTACTGCATCAAATCACTAAGCTAGCTAGACAACTCGTCAAGCAAATCTCTCCCACTCTCTCTTTCTCTCAGCGTTTTGTGTGATCTCTTACCCAACCTCTGCACATAAATAGATGACCGAGTTTTTCACTGTTATTAATTTCTTAACGTTTCGGATGAAATAACATCCTTCCTGATTGTCATAACATATGACAGATTCTTTGGTCTTAATTTAGTTACCATCCCATTTATTACGTGTATAACCAGAAGATTTCCTGTTTAGATGAATTCCCGAGATTTTGCAGACCATTCAGTCAGGATGATCAGAGTCGACCTCAGAGATAAGATCCTTTGCCTTCGTTTACCTTTTTGTTTTATCTATTAACTGTATTATACAAGTAAGCCAGTTGATATTACCCATTTATGTGTGGCGTTATAATATATATAAAAGTATGTGGAATGTAGTTCTATATTTGGTTAAGTGCGTTTTCTCATCATTATGGAAGGTAGACAGATTTCTTTTTTCATCAAACTTTTACAGCAATTATTTGATATTACGTTTTATTAATTATGATTCATTTTAAAATTCAGCTTAAGTTTGTTCTTGGCTCAACTTCCTAACATTCTAAGTAGTTTTTCATCACAAATATTTCATACACACTTCTTAAAAGGATTTTTCGCGCCATTATTTCGTGCTACCTGTATGGCTAATGGCGATATTCCTCTGTGTCAAAAGAGGAAAAGGCATTGTTTGGAAAACGAGGTTTACTGAACGAGTGGTGCAATTTATTTTACCGAGTGTACATATTTATGAAGAAATTTCTCCAGTATTAATGCAAGATCATGAGCAGTCGGATGGTCAAGGAAGTGATTTAATTAACCGAGGAAAAATATCTAATCGGGCGTGGTACTCTATTTGCTTTTGAAAAAAAAAAATCACCTATAGGCGAAACAAGATGAGGCAGTGAATGATTTCACGGCATGAAATCCGGAAACTGACGTTGCTGTTCAAGGCATGTCGGGAACAAATATGGATTTTGCATATTTGAAATCTATGAATAGCAATTTATAATGAAATATGTCAAACAATACCGGAAAATTTTATCTTTAAACTCGTTTACTGTGCCTTGTCCAGACAGCAGTTTGCTAGTTGAATTAAAAAATAAAACAAGCTCGCAAAGACGAAGTACTATGTAGTGCTGGTTCAAGTTTAGTATAATAATTATAGTATCATATTATATATATATATATATATATATATATATATATATATATATGTGTGTGTGTGTGTGTGTGTGTGTGTGTGTGTATATATATATTATATATATATATATATATAAATTTTATATATATATATATATATATATATGTTGAAAGGAATATACGTATAGGTGAAAATTGAAAGTAAGGTGAAGCCAATTAAGTATCTATCATGTAGAAAATGGATAGTTTAATGAAAACTTAAGAAAATGCAGTAAATGAAATTTTATTTGAGTAAACAAAGAGAGAAGAAACATTTTTTCAAAGGATAAATAGGAACAAAAACTATAATTATCAGAACTTATAAGCCACTATATAAGCCACACAGGATGGGCTTATATTTACACACACACACACACACACACACACACACACACACACACACACACATATATATATATATATATATATATATATATATATATATATATATATATATATATATATATATATATAGAGAGAGAGAGAGAGAGAGAGAGAGAGAGAGAGAGAGAGAGAGAGAGAGAGAGATACTTCTCATCGGTTTTTACCTGATAGATATATATAACCGCAATTCCTTGTTATTTGTAATGTGTTTCCCACGAAACTGATTCCTATGAAATATGGTTATATTCTTTTGGTTCACGCGTAGTTTCAGCTTCCTAGGTGATTTATGATCGGTAACTGCTTTTACAAAATGTTCTTCGCTATCATTAGCACTAATCTGAACCTTAAATTGCTTGTGTTGTTTGCGTACATCGCTATACACATCATCTTTACAGAACTTCGCTATATTTTACAATTTCGTCGGACCATTAGAGCTAGTATCATTTAAATGACGCACCCTAGACATGCAACCTGGCAACAGCCAAAACCATTACTGTACAGTGAGTTGTAAGGGAGCAATACGACGTTGCGTAACAGTAGGTGTAATGACGCCACATTGATATTGTACACTATGCCGACTGCTGTCTCTTGGAGTAAACAATAAACTGGATTATACGTCGAAAGTCCAATACATAGAGAGGGATGAACGTGAATGAAAGGATGTCTGAAGAGTTTGATTGACCCACTGATTTTTATCTACCCTGTGTCATATTATATCTGATGAGACGTTTTCTCTTGGTCCTTATATCTGTTATACAGTTGAGACGATTTTCATACAGTTCACCATGGAATGTTAGAAAAGATAGTACATCTCTGAAAAGGTATTAATTTTGTTGTTAAATGTACCTGTATCTGATTTGCTTTGCCGATGATCTCCCCTTTTTTTCTTCTTTTTTTCAGCATCGAGCCATTCTTTCCCATAATAAATGACTACTATACCCACAGCTAACCCACACGGCAATGACAACCCACAGGTTACCAGTGCGCCCGATTTCTTGACTGCAGATTGCGAGGACACGGTAGCGAAACCTTCCGACTTGTTGGCCACAGGAAGATTGGATTAGAAGTATGCTTGGCTGTTGAACTAGAAGGTGCGACATTATAAAGTAAAAATTAATAATTGTAAGAGCTAATTTCCGCCGATGGTCACCCCATAAAGAGTCTTTCTGCTAGTATCCTTTATGCAGTGAAACAGCCTTCCGTAACTTGCGTTGATTCATAAGTTTTACCTAATTACATCTTCCGCGACTTCGAACTCTAATAATTATTGTTCTGTTAAGCCCTTCAGTTCGGTTGCGATGAAACTCCTTTCAAGTACCCATACATGACTGCTATTATTATTATTATTATTATTATTATTATTATAAGGAGCTTGATGGGGCACGCCACGCTGTGCTTTAGCCTGGTGCTGCCCGTCATGTCCCTATTACCCTCCCGATTCCCTACCTACCCCACCCTTACCCGGGACTGACAAACAGGTTTGCAAGACGAGGGTGGAGGGGTCAAGTCTCCCTGGGCGGACAAACAAGTATGATCCACTCGGATTTTGTTGTTATTATTATTATTATTATTGCTTTCTGTAAATGCTATAACAAGTACCAAGTACCAAAGCTGTGATAGCCGAAATTATAAGTATGTAAATATTTTTACTCATAATAAATGCTGCGACCGGCTGATAGTAAAACTAAAATGGGTTGTTGTTAGATTGTTGATGGGAAATACTGTGACTATGATAATACATAGTATGGCTAGGATGGTAAATGATGTGGCTACAATGGTGAATTTTTCTATGATATGCATTATAATTGTGACTTGTTTTATTAAAGGCTATGATTTCGATAAGTTAAGTTAAGTATATCTTCTTAGTTTAACCAGACCACTGAGCTGATTAACAGATCTCCTCGGGCTGCCCCGAAGGATTAGATATTTTTTACGTGGCTAGGAACCAATTTGCCACCCAGCAACGGGACCTGCAGCTTATTGTGGGTTCCAGAGCACAATATGCCTAGAAAGGAATTTCTATCACCAGAAATAAATTCCTCTGATTCCGCGTTGGCCGGGCCGAGAACTGAACTTCAGACCACCGGATTGGTAGCCGAACGCGAAAACCACTCTTTCAACGATGAACAATTTCGATAGGAAATACTATAACTATGATATAATGAAGCCTTTATATGTTTGAATTAGTCGACAATGCAACCTTGTGATTATGTTCTTCACGACTCATTGATATATAAGCAATTTACTTTTAAATGTCTGCTGTAGCTACGCCGTTTCTGTTTTGGGTTGAAATACCATCTGAAGCGCTGCTCTGATTCATATACAAATCCGTTCAGGCTGTTGCATGGTTATACAACTATAGCCATGGGAATTCGACGGTTCAGGAAAGTTATTATTATTATTATCAGTAGTAGTAGTAGTAGTAGTAGTGGTGGTGGTGGTGGTGGTGGTAATGACAGACCAGATATTCAGCTGTTATTGTAGGCTAACAGAGAGGGTGTAGTGTGGGAGCATATGTCACTGATTATTAAATTTTCTTCTATGTAAAAAATGGGCAGCCTATTTTACAAGAAAAATGCTGTCGATGTCTCCCCAGCGGTTTCGTCCATTTTTAGGGTCAAATTTGATTTTATTATAAAAATCAAAGCTCTTTAAATATATATTCATTGCAGAAGATACCTTTGCAACATAGCACTTCAAAATACTGAGTACAGCATATAAAATCACAGTAACCTAGACTAGACAAAAAAGAAAAAACTTCAAAATACTAAGGTTTCGTACCAAAATAACAGAGAAATATATCATATACGAGCATTTAGACCTCATGTGTGACTCTTTTTCCATCCCTATATCAAAACATACACACAGAGCACATCTTAACCATAATACAAGTTTTGAAGTTAAACAATCATTTTTGCATCTATGATCATCACCTTTCATCTGCCTCTGATTCAGTCAGTTCATCACCCACAACCTGTGTGGTACCTTCACTTTCTGCAGACTCTTGGCCTTCCTTCACCATTACCAGGCAAATTCTCTAATATTGCTAGGGAAGAGGAGACCCTCAGAGGCCAAAAAAGCCCTTGAAATGATTGAAAACTCATATTTTCCTACTGCTTCCTTAATGTCAAATTCTGGGCGTGTTCTGGCAGCTATATTCTGGCAAACAAAGAGCGATTTTCCTTCGGTGTAATGGCTTTATTTCTCTGAACAACTGTCATTGTTTTAGCTGCAGACTTTTCAGCGGCTGTTTAGTCATCTTCTCCCGTAAGCTAAATGGCCCTTGTATCCTTTCCCTGACAAAGGAGCAATATGCGTTCTTCCCTTTCTCTTCTCGTTGAAGAATATCCATCTGTACTGACTGTGCCGTAACTGACTTCGTAGTGATGTTCAACAAATGGTCACCTTGAACTTTAATAGATTAGATTCTTTCAATACAGCTTTCAGTTGTTCTATTAGGTGAAGTCTCTCTCGGTTACACTCAGTGAAAGTTCATGATGCTGTTTCCGTGACTGATCAGTCATACCTACTGATTTTTCAGCTTTCTCAGATAAGCCAGACATCTTTGGGGCAATTAGAAAAAAACTGGCTAGTGATTTTTGGCTTTTGTGTGATGCCTTTTAGCCCTTCAAGAACTTTTATTTTCTTTAGATTTAATTGTAAATAGAACAGTTTTTTTTATACATATATTGCCGTTTGCGAATTCCCTCCACACATCAGGATCACTGTCTTCTACACTATGCATTCTTAGTAGTTTGGGACATGCATACTTGAGCCTATATAGGATATACTATTGTTTTTGTCAAGAAAATTAACACCTTTTCACATAAAAGAAAAAACAAAGATGAATATGCTATAAAAATATTATAAAGAATCCTAAATTCTGTAAAGAAAGTAGCTTGCACAAATATATCCTTTATTATGATATATTCCCTGCTTGCTTCATTTTCTGGGTCAGCCTCCAGGACCTTCGGGGGATTCCTACACAATGTTAGAACTAGTTGAAAAAAAATATCAAAAGTAATAAAAAAGACAAAAAATAGCAATGCATAAGGTTAAAAAAACTGGTCAAATTAGGCACCTACGCTACTACACCAGTGAGAAATATCGCCAATCTTGCCACTGCCCTGATGAGAGAGCTTCGTCCCTGACCTAGGTTCCCAGGGGATACAAGTCGTCGTTGGCACCTTTCCAGATGCAGAATGCCTGTTGCGGGAAAAGAAACTCATATTCGAGAATAGAATACTTACTTCAGTAAAATAATATTTAATCTAGTAATCAAATTTAATATCTAATTCAATGACATATCATCAAATCCAATAACGGAACTTGAAGTTTAGTTATATAACTATTTATAGTCCCTTCGTGAAATATAAAATTAGTAAATAACTTTGATGAAAATTTTAATACTATTAAATCCTATTCATAAATCCACGTTCATATTTTATTCATGTACTAAGACCTGTAGGTCATCGTGATCCATGTGCACCGGAACACTTCGCAAGTTGCCCTTTATTTTTACATGTGAGGGCATACGTGCTGCAGTGACACTAGTAGCGCTTTCGTACTTACATTTCCCCTTCCGTGATCCTCTTGTGCTGCCAATTTCAGATCTCAGTTTTGCGAGTGCAAGGGCTAAAACTAAAAGAAATTCCACTCCCTGCAATAGGAGTTAACTCAAGGTTTATCGATAGAGATTCTTGGTGAAAATGTGAGTTTTATTTTTTTTTTTTTCTTGTTGGTCGGGAGGGCTAATTTGCTGAAATAGGTAACGTTTTGGAACTTTCGATTCAATCATGATGTTAAGGAGTTTCTAATTTAGAATCCCTGCCATCAATTGCAGAAGTTATTGAAGGTCCAGTTGGAAAGCAATAAAGTAAAATCAAAGAAAGGATAAGAATGTGAGGATGAGACTCATAATTCCACCCTAAGTGTACAATAAAAAAGAGAGAAAGAACAAGAAAAAATTGACGAAAGAAGGACATTCGTATAACAATTAGCAATGGACGTAAGAGGAAGTCATCAACTTGACTGCAAGTTTACCAAGGACGTCACATTATGGACCTCTAGATATTCCTCAGGAAATTACCTTGTATTAAGACTGAGGCCTTTATACTTGTTACGTTGTCAGTCATTGAACTTTAGTGGATACTTGCAGCAGTAAGAAAATAGTATTAACAAAAATATAACCAAGTGCATCTTAGCAGGCAATTCTGAGTAACCTAAGACATGCTGTCTTTTACTTCGTTCCGTAGACACATAAAACACCTTTGGCGTTTTTGAGATTCTCGTTTCTTTGTGAATAAACTCTCCTCTCTCTGCATCAGATTTTCTAATTCAGTTTTACTCTTGTTAAATTTCCTTTTTTATGCATATTGTACTCAACACATATCAACCTCTCTCTCTCTCTCTCTCTCTCTCTCTCTCTCTCTCTCTCTCTCTCTCTCTCTCTCCAAGCAAATACCATCCATGTGAAGGCAAATATCTAAACGAGAGCGCACAGCGTCCATCAGACATGCATAAATATCTATTAAATATCCGCAGGAACTCGGCCCTCCCCACCTCCGATGGTCGCCGGTGTCCAGGAGCAAAGAAGTATCTGGCAACGACCCCAACTTATTAGAGAGGCTTCACCCCTATATATTATTGTTTGCTTTAATTTGACATATGGTCAGAGCTGGAATGACTTTTATTTGCTTTATACTGACACGAAGCGTAGTATACACGCGCTATACGTTAGGCGGTAATTGGGGTCATTTATTCAGGGCGCTATGAACAAAAGTTCGTTTGTGATTTCTTCAACTGATTGCTCAGCATTTTTCTTTGCTAGCTAGTTAGTTTGTCTATTGGTCCTTGCGTACAAACACTCGTATTTATACATTGAATTAAAAGTCACAAACTTTACAACCCATTCATTTTGTCATCGATTTATGTAACATCATTACAGCGGGTGTTTATTCATGTCATAAATTTATTCATGCAGTGTTTACCAATAATCATTGCGCGTGTTTACATATTATTTGTTAAATAGGCGTTGTGTATATGAATGAAATTATGAAAATGAAAATGAAAGGGGGACGTGGCGCTGTTCCAGCCTGAGCCACAATTAATGCTCATGAGCATGATGTATAAATGTAATGAACAGTCTCGTACATCTACATAAACAGAGAAAATTAGCATACGCCTAAATGCCCACTTATTTAAAAGTAATTTCTTTCTCTCTCTCTCTCTCTCTCTCTCTCCTCTCTCTCTCTCTCTCTCTCTCTATCTCCTCTCTAATATATAATAAATATATATATATTATAATATATTATATATATATATATATATATATAATTATTATAATATTATATAGATTAGATTAGATAAAGATAGATACAGATAGATAGATAAGATAGAATAGATAGGCATATGAATCAAGATACATACAATATATATCATATATATGAATAATATATATAATATATATATATATATATATGTATATATGTGTGTGTGTGTGTGTGTGTGTGTGTGTGTGTGTGTGTGTATGTGTGTGTATGTATATTTTGCTACTGATAAATTGGTAGATAGGTAGATATAGTAAATGCGTGCGTTGGTAAGTTTTTCTGCTTCTGATTGAGTTGCAGATACACGAAAAAATAACGAGCTTATATCTATGTTTTCTGAGAGCATAATATACATTATTGTGGGAGTCCCTATTAATGTTTGACGATTTACAGAATGACTTGCAGATATCTTTTTGTTCCCATAATGAGTTTCCTTTTGATATGTCACTCTGTTATCGTTTTTGCAAATACTATTCTGTCTTTAGTTTTGGATATAATGTAAGGAAGATTATTTTTTTATTTTCATTGAGGTAAATACAAGTTCTGTACCTGTCAAAATTTGTATGTTTATAAGTATACGTTTTCAAAAGACACTCTTCCACTCTCACTCTCTCTCTTTATATATATTTATATTATATATATATATATATATATATATACTATATATATATATTATATATATAGCTATATATATGTTATATATATATATATATATATATATATATATATATATATATATAGGATACTATATTAATTTTGAGGTGATGTGAAAGACTCATATACATTACACACACACACACACACACACAAACACATATATATACACACACACACACACACACACACACATATATATATATATATATATATATATATAATATGTGTGTGTGTGTGTGATGTGTGTATATATATGTTGTTGTGTGTGTGTGTATGTATATGAGTCTTTCACATCACCTCAAAATTAATATATATTCCTATGTGTTAACCGAATGGGAATTTTAAATTCTTTTGCTTCATGGGCGCGAACCACTTGAACCAAGAAGTCAGGACTTACAGTGAGCTTAATGTAGCTTAATGTGGAATTATGGTGTGTATATATATATATATTATATATATATTATTATAATATTAATTATATATTATATATATGAAACCGCCTATTCCCATATATACCGCTCCAAAATTATGTATTTATGCTAAGTTCCCTTTCCTTCACGATAAAAGCTTTAAAAAGAAATTCATGAATTCAATTCATAATGAACTGCCAGCAGTTAATTTGAAATTGATCCCACGAAATCCTTTAAGTATACGTTCTTTTTTCAGAGTGAAGGACAGACTGAGCCCTTCCTTGACATCCAACATTGTTTATAAATATACCTGTCCCAGATGTAGTCTGGGAACTTACGTTGGATGTACGAGGAGGCTCTCAGGGTCCGTTTCTGCTCCCATCAAGGTGTCAGCTTTAGGACAGAATGCAGATTGTCCAATCCCAAATTATCTAATATTCGGAATCACTCTCAGATTTGTGGTGCCCGCTTGGACATCAATGATTTTAAGGTTATTGGATCAGCAAGTAGAGACGACGAGTTGATGGTGCTGGAGGCCCTTCTTATTAGGACCAATGTACCAACACTAAACACCCAATCGTCGTCCACACAACTGTTTTTAGCATAAAAACTCTGCCTTGTTCCCACGCCCTGTTTTTACTAAACTGCCTGTTTGTTTTACTCTCTACGTTCTGTTTAGTCATCTTCTTATGTTAATTTTCTCTGCCTTTTTAGGCACTTTTTAACTCTTACCTTGGTAGGTGTTCCTTTCAAGTTCTCGTTTTAATTTGTATTTGTAAATGTCAAATATCTGTTGTGCTTTTTTAGATTTTTTATGAGTGAGTGATGATTTTAGTATTCTTAATATATAATTTCCAGCCTTGAGGATGCATCATGCGATGTGAAACGTCGGTGTAATAAACGATGCCTGTGAAAGACATAGCTTTACCTCTTCAACCTGGATGTTGGTCGGGTCTGCTACCCCTATGATTCTTCTCTTTATATATATATATATATATATATATATAACCTATATATATATATATATATATATATATATGTGTGTGTGTGTGTATGTATGTATATACATATACATATTATATATATATATTATATATATATATATATAATAATATATTATATATATATATTACACACATATTAGTTATACGTACAAAACCAGGTTAAGCACGCAACATGTCACGGAAGCGCATAAATGAGTGAGGTCAGTGATGGGATGGTTGGAGCAAATTCATAATTATCAATAGGACCCCCGTGGCTGAGGCCCAAGGGAAGAAAGCAAATTGGCGAAAATTGATAATTATTTCGCGTGCGGATTCTTGCACAGTTTGCAGGCAAACACGTGAATGATTTGAAGTTTTTCTTCATTTCTTTCTCTCTTTCTTTATTTCTTTCTTTTCATCTGTTTTTTTTTTTTTATGTTTTTGTGTATGTCATTGTAGACAGACTATCGATTGTTTATTTTCCGCTGACGGAATTCTGGGACTGCACGCGCCACACCATCACGCTACTGCTCAGGGTCCCTCTCCTCCCTTTTCCTGTTTTTGTCTTCGCTTGAAGCTTCGTTCTAGATAGTACAGGTCAGGTCAGCATATGATGACTTTCATCATATCCTAACGAGCATCTATACCAACCATGCCACACCCATATGCGGGTATTTTAGTCTCTCTCTCTCTCTCTCTCTCTCTCTCTCTCTCTCTCTCTCTCTCTCTTACTGTTTTTACACAATCTTTAAAATTACCCATGAAAATCTCTCTCTGTCTCTCTCTCTCTCTCTCTCTCTCTCTCTCTCTCAAACACACACACATTTATAATCATATAGTTTTACTTAATCTTTAAAAACATCCATGAAAATCTCTCTCTCTCTCTCTCTCTCTCTCTCTCTCTCTCTCTCTCTCTCTCTCTCTCTCTCTCTCTCTTGGTCTTACACAATCTTTAAAATCAACCATGAAAATCTGATTTGCACATTTCAGTTTCGATGTGCGGGTAATGAGTACTGTTCATCCCATTCGTGTTTTCGTTCTTTTGCATTTGCGTTCTCAATAAATTAATTTTTAGGTACTTCAAATGTTGTGTTGAACTTTGCTTTGAAATGTAACCCTCAGGTAGCCAAATAAACCTTTTCCTTTTTCCTTTTATTCGTGATATGTTTTGGAAGCATCATCTTCATGATCATCATCCTCAGCGTTCAATCATTCTCTAGCACACAAAGGATGAATAAGGCCTCAATGAACTTGGGTTAGATCTCCTATTGAACTTTGTCTTCGAGCGTCCCTGTTATCGTCACAAACCTCGTTGACTATTGTCCTAATCCAGCATTTCACTTTGTTTTCCAGTTCCTCTCCAATCTCGTGTTTTCCTTATTGTAAGTCTCTCGTCAAGTTTCTGTTGTCCTGTTCTCTCCAGCTGGCAAAAGGGGTGATGCCGTATCACCTTTGCTGTCTAAACCGTTTGGAAGAAGCGATTACACACATCTGCTTTCTCCATTTCAGTTCTAACGCAAGAGAACGACTGTAAACAATGGCTTCTCCACAGTTACCTGACTTAATTTTGACCATTCAAGTTCTGCTTTTTTTTTTTTTTTTTTTACCGAATGCTGACCGTCGGTATTATCTTTAATTAATGGCTCATGAACCTTTACTTAGAACCGTGTATGCACCGAGAAGGACAAGTTTCTGTTTTGTTTATTCTTTTAGTAATGTACCTGGAATATTTGCTTGCCTCTCGTATCTATGAATTTTGATCATTCCTGCGCTTATCCTTTTAATTGCCAAGAATTGCCATATCTTCGTCCGGAAACATAGTTGAGCACTCGAGTCCAAAATCAGTAGGTCGGTTCTCAGAACGTATTTGTGGAAACAAATCCTTAAATATAGATTGACTCGGGTATTTAAAAGTTTTTCCTCATACTCATTTCAAGGAACACTTGCTGTTTAAGAGAGAGAAGAGGAAGCATTTACTCCAACTAAAAGTAAAAAAAGAAAAAAGCGTAATCCAACCTCCAGCTTACTCGGGACGCGTGTAAGATTGTCCCCTCACACACAAGTTGTAAACATTATATTCCTAACTGAACATGAAGTGGTCTTCGTAATTAATCTCATACTTATTTCTTATACTAACAACAAGGATCAAATAAAAAGGACACAAATTAAACACGTTTATTAAATTCTCAGTTATAAATGGAAATACAAAATAATTGAGCAGAACATAGCCTCTAAATTTAGTACCTACATCAAATAAATTGAAAAATGCTAAAATCTAGTCAAATAGAGCCTTGTTTCACCAACGAGATTTAAAATATAAACGTTATACGTTATTACAAATAATTTTTCTGTATTGTTTAAGATTCACATTATTTATTTTTTGCATTTTCATTTCAATGATTAAATAATAAATATCAAATACTAAAATTCCTGCTTCTTTAACTCAACGCAAAACACTTTTTTCAGACCTTTTTAGACTCTTCCATCGACCTTTCCTACCGCTCCAACAAGAACAAGAACAACAACAAAGTAGTTTGTAGGCTTACTCCCCGAGTAAGCAAAAATGACACTTCCTCTATGAGTTGCTGGAGCTTGACATTTGTTCTTAGTGCCAAAAGCCTCAAGATTCAGAATGGATAAGATGGTGTCTCAAGGCCGCCACTAACGTTCAGTTATGTCGACCTGTGCAGGCAAACTTGAACGTTAATGTGAACAACCGGCACAGTTTTTCTCGCCTGTGCAGCCGGCCTGAACAAATAGCTCATCCCAATCCGCAAGCCTTCGGCCAAACGGCTGCGCATGCGCACTGCAAAGTTAGCGCGATAGAGGCAACCTTTTTGTCTCGGTTCGCTCACCGTCCTCGGACAGATAGAGTTGGGTTTGACTAAATTGAAAAGTGTTTATACCTAAATTGATGATATTGGACTTACTTTTTTTTATTGATACGGATATCAGAATTATATATTTTTATAATTTTGTCATTTTTCCACAGAAAAAAATGATTGTGTACAATGAAGGCTGAACGTGGCAGCATCATGTCATTTAATTCTATATGAATGAGACTTTGCTTGGGCAAGTAAAATCCAAATGATAGCGTAACAAATTAGGACTATGTATATTGTTCATGGTTATAAACCATATATGCGAGTCAGTTTTTCATTTACAATAAATCTTTATTATGACAAACTAGTGAAACAAGGGAAGGCAGTAGCGAACTATGGATATCCATTCGTTGTAACACGTCATAAGGAAGTCCATCTTAAAACAAGAATTAAATCAGTATTAACCCCTTCTAATGAAACAAAAATATTAGGCCTATATGTGTCAACTTTCAAATGAAAGCAAACATTCCCTAACTTAATTAGCACAATTATCCTGCCATAGAGGTCTTCCTTCTTTCATAGAGTATTCAATAAACATTGCCAAAGTCCTTGGGGCCAAATTTAAACTCTTTTACCAAATTCTCATCGGAGCATTTAATTCGTATTTTTTTTAACCATTCTTTCACAGGAAGTCTTAATCGACGTTTATAATGTGCGTTTATTTTTATTTTTTTTATGATATCAGCAAGCCAATTACAGCCATAGCATCGTGTGTTGACGCCGTGTAAGCTACGGAGGACTGAGGAAAAAGACTGTATCGTTAGTGGCGGAGAATTGCTTGCACAGTCCGATTGTGCAGGCATAACTACGCAGGTATAACTGAATGTTCGTGGCGGCTTTTAGCTCAGTTAAACCTGCACAGTTATGCCTATGTAGGCAACACTGGACGTTAGTGGATTCAGTCCTGCTTGCACAGGACAATCTGCAGGCATAACTGAGCAGATATAACTAAACTTTACTGGCGGCCTTAAGTCGAATCAGTTTCATTTCGGCAATTTAGTTTTTCTGCTTGGGCTCCTCGCTCACTTGCAATTATGTATTCTCGCATTTGCTAAGTCGCAAGATGCGGAAACAAAGTAATGCTTAGGCCTTATGAGGCCTTACCATTGTTTTGTTATTACCTACAATAGTAGTATTTGTAGTAGTAGTACTCTCCTTGCCAATATTTTTTTTATCTTCAATTATGATTAAACAAGATAGTACCATGAGACATCCTAACGATTTTGGTGTTTTACCTACTTTTCAAACCAGCAGAGCACTTGATTGAAAACCACGAAAGAAATTTACTCCAAACCAAAGGGCAATGCAAAAAATCTCATGAACCTCGATGGTACAGGTTTTGGAATTCAGAATTGTACTCTATATGACTCAAGATATTTTTTAGTTAGTTTTAAATATTTTCCAAAGCTGATATTTGTATGGTCAAATATATAAAAAAAAGGTATTTAAATTTTTTCATTTTTGTCTTGAAGAAACCAGGTAGTACATATGTTCCTTGGGGGTTGATGATTATTTTCCCAATCTATTTTTGACGTCATCATTTTATGCTCACAGGTTAAACTAGAAGAAAAATATTATTTTCCAGTATTCTGATTTTCTTTGAATACCGTGAAATTAGGCATATAGGTTCCTCATTTATTGTTCATAACTTTTATTTTTTTATTTATTTTTATTAATCAACCTTGATGAAATTTTCAAGACCATAGGTAAATTTAAAGTCAGTTTTTTTTTTCTTTTTTTTTTTCTTTTTTTTTTACTGATTTAGATGAAAATATTTATGGTAGGGATAAGATATATATTGGAATTCATAAGGACAAAAAAATTATTTATCTGATTTGGTGAAAGTTGGTTGGAAGGTATTTATGATGTAACAAATTACTTCCAGTATTTTCATCTAGGCAATTTTCAAGCTCATAGGAAAATGTAAAGTAAAGCAGCTTTATTTTCCGCTCGATGCTAAAGGCAGACTAACAGAGATCGGCAGACAAGGCTCCCTTTTTGGACAGATAATACCAGAATTGCGCTCTGAAGCTGAACTGCAGCTACTTGAGGAAGCTTATCTCACCAAGTGGCTATGGAGCCCTGGTTCGTTCAATCCAGCAGATTATTACTTTCTTAAGACTGATTCATTTCTGTTTATGATTTTTTTACATCTATAACTTCCGTCACATTTTTAAGTTGTATGATTCAATGATTACATTTAAGTGCATTTGAATTATTTAATGACTACCGAACAGTGCTAGCAGCTGTCTGTCTGTCTGTCTGTCTGTCTGTCTCTGCTCTTGTATGATACAGTATGCTCTTTCTGTGTATTATATTTCTTATATTATCCCTATTACTTTTTTATACTTAAAGATTGATATAATTTTGCTCATTATACATATATATATATATATATATATATATATAATATATATATATAATATATATATATATATATATATATATATATATATATATACATAGTAAACGAGTTTATGCAAATATTTGGGAAAATGAAAGAAAAGGACATTCTGAACAGAAAATGTTCTATAAACATATGCATTTTAAGGCGTCGTTTGTCGGCGGGGTGAATTTTTTAAATAACCATTATCATTAAATGGCCAAATAAGATAGCGCGCACAGGATGTCGGAGTAGTCACAGATTGGGGGAGAGGGATGGAGCAATGGCTGATCACTTCACTATACTCTGTTTTTTTTCATCTGTCCATCCGCCTGTGGTGTTTTTGTATGGTAACACTGCGTCCCAGGCTTTAAATAGTTACATTCAGCTTACATTC
>NC_061088.1:41954728-41982228 GCF_015104395.2 Macrobrachium nipponense | reverse complement strand
AATTTTTTTGATTACTAAACTCTGACATTAATATTACTGAAAACAACATTTATGTTAAAAAGCTTTATAATTCTAGGAATATCTAAAAACCTTTCATCATAGGGTAATTTTAGAATGTTATGCTCACTAAATTCAAGTTTGTCATTAGTTGAATAAAATGTTTTTCTAGCTCTTTTCCATGCCACATCTACAAAAGTCCTTGGGTATTTCAGTTTCAAGTCAAAAGACGGCAATGAATATTCTCCACAACCTCTAAATGAAGAGCATCGATTCCGAAAGAGGCTGGAATAAGCAATACAGTTCCATGTCTTGAAAAGAAATGTAGTCTCATAATCTGAAAAAGAATGAAATTGCTAACATTGAGAAAAGGTGGAATTCCATTTCTCAAATAAAGTATTGATCTTATATCATAACGAGACAAGTTAAATACGTCAACGAACAAGAGGAGAAAATACCACAAAAGAAGTAAAAATTGTCTGTCGATTGTAAATTATTACAGTATATAATATATTTTTAGGGAACCTGGACCTCGTTTGCACCGTTTAACCAACGAAGTTGTTTTTGCATACAGAGCGTCTGCAATGTATTTATAATAAAAGACAAGTTTAGAGATATTACACGGAGGTTTTGGGTTTACAGAACTTGCGTAAGATATGTACAGTTCACACCCTGACACGCAGTGTATGATTCTGCACATGATTCTTCAAAAGCGTCATAGCCTTCTTAGTATCTTGAAACGAACGATTCATTTCATGACGTTTGGTACTAATGCACCTGTCCAGGGATGTTTTTACGAGCATATAGAATTTTATTGATAGTTGCCTCCAAAGTGAGTGCCAAAATTCCTTTTATTGTTACGAAAGATCAAGTAATTTTGAAATTACTGTGAATTTTTATTAATTGTACGTAGCCTGAAATGTCTAAAATAAATGTTGTTTTTAGCAATAGTTCATCTGTCAAGAATGCATTGTTTTGTGAAAAAAACCTGTGATGCCAACAGGAGGGGGGTGATACAACGGATTTAACCCTTCTACGCCAGGGGCCCTCCTAAAAATCAAAACGTCTCCCGTATGCCGGGCCTGGTTTGGAGTGAGCGCGGAAGTGGAAAAAATAATTTTTCAAAAATTTACAGCGCGCGTACTTTTTAAGATTAAGAGTTAATTTTTGGCTCCTTTTTTGTCATTGCCTGAAGTTTTAGAATGCAATCATCAGAAATGAAAATAATATCATTATCATATATAAATAATGCGATATAATGGTAGCGAAAAAAAAAAGAATTCATACATAATTGTATTCAAATCGCCGCTGTGCGCCAAACGGTTTAGAGTAACAAGGTTACTTTTTGTTTTTTTTTCGTTGTAATGTGCACTAAATTGCGATCATTTTGATATATAACACATTGTAAAACGATAAAAGCAACACAGAGAAAATATTATCACAAAATGATGCATGATTCGTTAGCGCGCGGATGTAAAAAAATAATTTTTTTAAAAAAAATTCACCATAAATCGAAATATTGTTATAGAGACTTGCAATTTGTTTCGAAATGAAGGAAAATGATTGAATATTACGATACTGTAAGAGGTTTTTTAGCTTACAAATGCAGTTTTTTACCATTTCGAACGAGTTAAAGTTGACCGAATGTCGAATTTTTTTTGTTAAAAGTTTTTTTTATATGCAAATATAAAAAAAAATATGAGAAATGCTACAACCTTCCAATAATTTTTGTTATATTGTGCATGTTTTTGCGCACATTTTCATATATAAAACTTTAAAAAAGCGTAATATGAAAAGGCTCAAATATTAGGAGAATGTGACCTACGCGTTTCCGAGATTTCGGCCGAGAATCGGCGCGCGGACGGAATAAAAAATATTTTTTTCAAATATTCACCATAAATCGAGATATTGTTCTAGAGACTTGCAATATGTTTTAAAATGAAGATAAATGATTGAATATTACTAGACTGTAAGATTTATATGTTATAAATGCGTTTTTTTTTTTTACCTTTTCGGTTGAGTCAAAGTTGACCGATCGTAGTTTTTTTTTCGTACTTATCGTAACTTTATATGCAAATATAAAAAAAATGAGAAATGCTACAACCTTCCAATAATTTTTGTTATATTGTGCATGTTTGCGAACATTGTTCATTTTCATATAAACCTTTAAAAAAAAGCGTTAATATGAAAAGGCACAAATATTAGGAGAATGTGACCATACGCGTTCCGAGATTGTTTCGGCCGCGGAGAAATCGGCGCTGCGGACGGAATAAAAAATATTTTTTTCAAATATCACCTTTTTTTCAGAAAATCGAGATAGTGTTCTAGAGACTTGCAATATGTTTTAAAATGAAGATAAATGATTGAATATTACTAGACTGTAAGATTTATAGTTTATAAATGCGTTTTTTTTACCTTTTCGGTTGAGTCAAAGTTGACCGATCGTAGTTTTTTTCGTACTTATCGTACTTTATATGCAAATATTTCAAAAATGATAAATGCTACAACCTCCAATATTTTTTTGTTATATTGTGCATGTTTTTTGCGCACATTTTTGTTTCATATATAAAACTTTTAAAAAAATTTAAAAAAAAGCGTAATATGAAAAGGCACAAATATTAGGAGAATGTGACTACGCGTTTTTGTTCCGAGATTTTCGGCCGAGAATCGGCGCGCGGACGGAATAAAAATATTTTTTTCAAATATTCACCATAAATCGAGATATTGTTGTAGAGACTTGCAATATGTTTTAAAATGAAGATAAATGATTGAATATTACGAGACTGTAAGATTTTATGTTATAAATGCGTTTTTTGACCTTTTCGGTTGAGTCAAAGTTGACCGATCGTAGTTTTTTTCGTACTGATCGTAACTTTATATGCAAATATTTCAAAAATGATAAATGACTACAACCTTCCAATATTTTTTGTTATATTGTGCAGTGTTTTTTGCGCACATTTCCATATATAAACCTTTAAAAAAAAGCGTAATATGAAAAGGCACAAATATTAGGAGAATGTGACCTACGCGTTTCCGAGATTTTCGCCGAAAATCGTCGCGCGGAGGGGGAAAAAAGGAAAAAATTATTTTTTTCAAAAATTCACCATAAATCGAGATATTGTTCTAGAGACTTGCAATATGTTTTAAAATGAAGATAAATGATTGAATATTACTAGACTTGTAAGATTTTTATGTTATAAATAGCGTTTTTTTTTACCTTTTCGGTTGAGTCAAAGTTGACCGATCGTAGTTTTTCGTACTTATCGTAAATTTATATGCAAATATTCTTTCAAAAATGATAAATGCTACAACCTTCCAATATTTTTTGTTTATATTTGTGCATGTTTTTGCGCAACATTTCATATATAAACCTTTAAAAAAAGCGTAATATGAAAAAAGGCACAAATATTAGAGAATGTTACCTACGCGTTTCCGAGATTTTCGGCCGAAAATCGTCGCGCGGAGGGGAAAAAATTATTTTTTTTCCAAAAAAATTCACCATAAATCGAGATATTGTTCTAGAGACTTGCAATATGTTTTAAAATGAAGACAAATGATTGAATATTACTAGACTGTAAGATTTTTTATGTTATAAATGCGTTTTTTTACCTTTTCGGTTGAGTCAAAGTTGACCGATCGTAGTTTTTTTTTTTTTCGTACGTATCGTACTTTATAGCAAAATATTTCAAAAATGATAAATGCTACAACCTTCCAATATTTTTTTTTATATATTGTGCATGTTATTGCGGCACCTTTTCCATATATAAAACTATTAAATAAGCGTAATATGAAAAGGCACAAATCTATTAGGAGAATGTGACCTACGCGTTTCCGAGATTTTCGGCAGAGAATCGGCGCGCGGACGGAATAAAATATTTTTTTCAAATATTCACCATAAATCGAGATATGTTCTAGAGACTTGCAATATGTTTTAAATGAAGATAAATGATTGAATATTACTAGACTGGTAAGTAATTTGCTTACCCCCAAAAAAATTATATAATATTAATATATATATATATATATATATATATATATATATATATATATATATATATATATATATATATATATATATATCTATATATATAATATATATATATATTATATACGTATATATATAATTTTTTTTATACGTACGTAAAATATATATTACATTCTTCGATTCTGGTACCAATACATAAATAAAAGGAATGCAGTGACACTTCTCTTTTCGCATACAATGAAATGTCTTATTATTATTTTATCATGCACACATTCAGATATATTAAAAAATGAATAAATATAAAACTAAATATAAAATAAATGCAGAATACTCACTCGTAATCCTGACTCTTCGTTCTATTCTTGTTTTCTCCTCTCCATTGAAGAGTCTTGCATTTTTTTCCTCTCGACATGACGAGGTACAGGGTGGAGGGAGGAGACGCGCTTCTTGGCCGCTGGGATAGGGCGCGGTTCCGTGCGCCCTCCCTTGACCGCCGCTGAGTCGCACTCCAATACAATGGCCACACTGTGTATTTGCGGTCACACTCCCCGAACCTGCATAGAGCTATCTTGCAGGTGCGACAGAAGAACCGGGTGTCTCTCCTTCTGCCATTCATATGGCACACCCGGCACCGTTTCTGCCTGCGCCTTCTAGGAGATCCAGTGTGTGATCCCCTGGCATTAGCCGACACGGAGGGTCCACTACCGACGAGAAGGGGCGGGTGGGTGGGGCAGTCAGCAGGGGCGGCGGCAGCAGGGGCGTCGCAGCAGGGGCGGCGGCAGCAGGGGCGGCGGCAGCAGGGGCGTCAGCAGCAGGGGCGTCGGCAGAAGGATGACCGAAGTTGGCACCCCACGAAGGTCTGCCCTTTCCTATATGGGTAGATCTACAGCTCGGGGCAGGGGGGCAGACATGGAAGGCCACTCATTGGGATCAAAGTTGATGAGGGCTTCCCGGCGCCTCAAGGAACTGTAAGTGGCTCATCCTCCGTAGATCGGGACCGTAGTACCCACAGTAGAGTACGTAGCATTTTGGAGGGCCAACTGAAGGATGTATTGAGGAGCTTCTGTGTCCACCTTCTGGTTCTCCTGGCGAAGGGATAATATTGGATGAGTTGATCAAGAGATCAACTCCTCCCATGTGCCTATTGTAGTGCCCAATGACGGTAGGGCGCTCAACACGAAACTGCTCATACACAACTCGGCCCTGTCGACGCGTCTTCTTCCGCTGCACGATCTCCTCTTGGACAGGTTTCATGGGCTCGTCGTAATCATGGGGACGAGTCGGACACCCTTCCAAACAGATGAACGAAGACAGCTCCCTTCCGCCGCCACTGTGTCTCTGGGGTGGTTCCCTCTCCTCTTGCCAGATGTTGCTGATGGCTAGCGTACCTCTTGAGGGAATTCGGGGCCCCACGCACCAACCGAAGGGTACCACTGACGTGAACACCTGCATCATACAGTTCCTGGGCCAGGGATACCGAGTTATAATAATTTCCATAAACAGGTGTATGGTTACGGAAACGATCCACAAGCTCGAAACAGTGTCACGCATCGTGGAGAAGACCCCGGAATACACCGAAAAGTCCACGACGTAGCCAGTGTTGGCCTCGGTAATAAAAAAATTTCACGCCATATTCTTCGGCTTCTTGGGGTTATACACTTTGATGCTTAGACGTCCTTTGTAAGGCATCATCCCTCATCTAAAGAAAGGTTCTTTCCAGGAATCACGAGAGTTTACAGCGTTCACGAATATATTCCAACACTGGGCGCACTAAAATGAGGCGATCAGAGTTATTCGGGGTATGGCCCTTCGGTTTGAAGGCGTTAAAATATCTTGTCCAAACGCCAGGAAAGTATCACGGGCATAATGCCGGGCACATAGGGCGTACATAAAAGAAAATTACGCCTCCAATACATCCTGACGTCGGCAAGCAGGATCAATCCAAAAAAAAACGTGGAGCCCCAAAAAAACAAATGCGCCATGTCAGAGAGGTCGCAGCCTCGCCAGTGATAAGATAATGTCGTGCGTAGTTCATCACGGCAATACCTGGCGTAGTCCACCGTCTCTGCTACCAGGTACTCCAGCAATTCCCGCGTAAGGAAAAAGCTGAACAAAACCCAGAGCAGTCAGGGGAACAGGTACGGTGAGGCCAGGATTTGCCGTAAATGGATGCATGGTAGGTGGTGTGGGGTCCTCTGTCCACCCATCGTCGCTCTCGGACGACCCTAGGCTAGCACGACTATCCGACCTTCTACGTGCCCCTGCGCGCGCGCGCGCGCGGGCACGAGCGCGGGCACGAGCGCGGGCACGATTTCCCACACGAACCCCCCTCACTGGCCCATCTCCCTCACTCAAGCCTTCGCTTTCTGTATCCCCATCATCATCACCAACAAAAACTTGATCCTAAATCATCGTCCTCCCCCTCCTCAGATTCCCCCTCATAAGCACTATAACTACTAAATTCTAGTTCACTTTCGGGATGTGACCCTCGAACGGACATTGGGGGCAAAATAATCCTCGTCATCACTATGATCGGAGTAATGTCCTCGTCACGGTATGACCAACCGCCATCAAAATGAGGACTTGCCAAATGCTCTCGATCGAGCTCCGATAAATAATCGTCAACGTCTCTTTGTTTGAGCCCCCCCTCCCAAATCCACGAATGCCCTAAGGATGGCACGATGTTTCCTTGGGGTTACTAACGGCAAATGAGACACATTCGAAGCACTTTCATCGACACGTGGTCGCACAGAACGGCGTGAGGACCGAGGTCAGGTTGGGTGCTGGGTCCTTCGCCAGCATCCAAGTCCAAAACTCTTCTAACACGATCCCTTCCACGGGTAAAACGCGCCTTTCGCGTGTCATACGACGGTCAGACATCTATGAACGTTCTGTACCAACACAAATGTTCAAGTCTCGCACAAGCTCAGTCAAACACGATTGCGGCAAAAGATCGCTGACGGATGATGCTACGATGATGCTGGCTGGAGCGAGAAGGAAGGATTACCGCGCATGCGCACTTGGGTCACGCTTCAAACAAAACAAGGCCTTGATCCGTGATCTCCCAGCATCCCCCAAGGCGCGTGATTCAAAAGTTTTTTCGGCTGGTCGGGCCTATAAGTATTTTTCCGCGAATTTTCAAAAAAAACTTTTTGTTGAGTCGACGTATGGTACGTCCAATCGGCATACGGGAGACATTTTGACTCGACGTTTAATACGTCCAATCGGCGTAAGAGGGTTAACTACTCTGTTTGTAATTGCCTATATTGGACAATCTGGTTAAAGTAAATAAGTAAGAGAGTTACACAGCATAAAGTATAATGTACGGTTGCAAAAAACAGTTCAAGTGCCATTTTTTGTCACGTGAAAGACTTTGAACACCCTATAGACTGGAACTCAGCTAGAGTAGTTTTTAGAAGTTCATCAATGCATGACAGATTGTTAGTGAAGGTTGCCTCAATAGTTCTTTAATAACATGAATATGAGCGATGGTCTTTTTAAGATGGATGAATTGTTGAAAAAGCTTATTCTTGATGATTTAAAAGTTAAACGTGCTGTTAGATATTTTTCAAAAAAAGAGTTTATACTGTGATTTGTAGTAACTGCATATTTCCGTTAAGTATGTCTTTTGTTTTGAACAAAGTTTATTTGCATACTTAAGTAGGTTGATGACTTGTTTCATTGTTATTTGTGGCCTCTTGTGCTTTATTGTGTAAGTTGTTCCCTTAAAATTGTTCAGTACCTGAAGATGACTTTGGAATAAAAAGTTGAAAGTCTTGGCACTTTCTTCTTTCAATTTTCATGTGAGGTTCGCATATATATATATATATATATATATATATATATATATATATAATATATATATGTATATATATATATATATATATTATATATATATATACACTATATAAAAACAAATACATTATATATGTGTGTATGGGTATATATCTACATGTATAGTATATATATATATATAATATATATATATATATATATATATATATATATATATATATATATATATATAATATATATACTTATTATGCATTTCACAAAATCATATTATGCTGAAAACCATGTTTCAGCAGCACTAATGTTGTGGTCAACATTTGCCATTTAAAGGCATAATTTTTTTACTTTATTTCCTAACGAAATTACTGTTTTGTAAGTGAAATGTCAATTTTCTTCGTGAAAACTTGCATAACTTTTTATCTACGTCAAAAGATCTCATGAATCGAAACAGGTAGAGAGAGAGAGAGAGAGAGAGAGAGAGAGAGAGAGAGAGAGAGAGAGAGAAACCAATTTTCTAGGACACAATGTTCTACGACCTGTTCGCTCAGCTAGTAACTAATTAAATGCCTTGACCAATATCCGACGTTTTTTTCATCTGCTTGTGATGAATTTTCGAGACTTTCCATTCGAAGAAGTCATATTGAATCAAATAAATAATTGTTTGTATGAACGCTATTTTCACATTTCTTGACCAATTTTGATGAGGTGATCAATATAAGTCAATATCAAATCTGGAAAGGTCATGGTGAAAACAGAATCAAAATTGGACCATTGTTTGGGTAAAGGGGCCTATGGGGAGGTAGTGAAATGTAAAAATTACTGAAAATAATAGATATTAATGTCTAGTCATAGTTTCAAGGTCACTGAAATGAATAGTGACACTCCAATGCACTTCAAGCCCCAAATTCAGTCCTGATAAGAAGTGCGGTATAGGTAGAGGTGGGAGCGGTATTATCAAAATGACAGCTATCGTATCTAATCCATAGTTTTGAGGTATGTATAGTACACTCTTGAAGCCATTTAAGTCCAATATAGCCCCAATAGGAAGGCAGGGGGGTTGGGGGTGGTGGGGGCTAGTGAAAATGGGTGGGAAGGGTGGTGGGTGAAAAGTTAAAATAAACAAAAAATACAGATATCAGTGTCTAATCCACAGTTTTTAAGTTCAAATTCAGCCCTGATAGGAAGGAGGGGTGCGAGAAGGGGTGAGAAGGTGGTGACATTTAAAAATAACCAAAAACTACAGATATTAGAGTCTAATCAATAGTTTTCAGATAGCTGGGATGAATAGAAGGATTCCTAATGCCCATCAAGGTTAAGTTAAGCCCTGATAGGAATGGGGGTCAATAAATGGTGAAATGTAAAATGTCAAAAAAGCTGGGCAATGTAAATGAAGCAAATATCTTAACAGCAATGAGAAAGAAAGAGAAAGAGAGAGAGAGAGAGAGAGAGAGAGAGAGAGAGAGAGAGAGAGAGAGATAGTTTGTATTGGGTGTCAACTAAGAGGTTTACCTGGGTTCAGGTGCCGGGTTTGGCGTTAGCTAGTATATTTATATAAAATTCCTACACACTCATACTACATATATGTGCGTGTGTATGCGTGTTTGAGTGCATATGCGCATGTAGCTCTGTTGTGGTGTCTTTCCATTGCCTTGGTGAATGAAAGCACTCCACAGAAACAAAGAGGCTCCACCCTTTGGAAAGTCCAGTATTCTGAATGGCGCTTGCCAGTCTCGCTGAAAACTCTGCGGGTTGGTTCGAATCCTACCACGGGAAGTGAAGGATTATTCAAAATTGCAGTTCTCATTTGGATATAAGAGTAGGCTTGTACTCATATGCGTAATCAAAGTGTTTGGAAATCAGGAAGTTAAAATAGCATTATTACTGTTAATAATAAGAATATATCTATGAAAGTGACCAGACAATTCTCTCTCTCTCTCTCTTTATATATATATAATATATATATCGATATATATCTATATATATATGATAATAATACTAATATTAGTAGATATATAATAGATATTATATTAATATATATATATACTATATATGTGTGTGTGTGTGTGGGTGTGTGTGTGTGTGTGTGTGTGTGTGTGTTATATATCATATATAATATATTAATATATATTATATATATATTATAATATATATATATAATATATGTAATATAGATATATATATAATATAATAGCTATATATATTATATTATTTCTATATATATAATATATTATATGATGTGGGTTGTGTGGTGTGTGTGTTGTGTATATATATATATACTATATATATATATATAAATAATAATATATATAATATATAATATATTATATTATAATACATATATATTCTATATATATTATTATTATATATATTTATATATATATTATATATTATTATATTATAATATCTACTATATATATATATATATCTATTATACTAGATATATGGAACTTACCTAGAAAATTTCGTTTGTAATATCACATTCACTAATCCTAGGAATAAACATGGAGGTTGGATTCGAACCCACGAGAGGTTAAGTTCAAGGTTCGCAGTGAAGGACAATATGTCCATTACAATGGCATAAAATTTTTGAGAGAAGAGAGAGAGACAGAGAGAGATGAGAGAGAGAGAGAGAGAGAGAGAGAGAGAGAGCAATGAAAGGCTCAGGAATCCTAAAATAAATGTTTCGAAATCCGCTGAAAATACAATGGCAGATAAAGCAGGACAAATTCCAGAGGAAGGGCCATTGCTACTGCAAATTAATTACTTCAACAAAAGGAAGAAACAACTTTTTGCAAACGCTTTCCTCAAAAATCCGTCAGTGGAATATGAGGTAAATTTCCCCAAGAATTTAGAGTTCATAAAATAATGTTGTTTTAATGACAATAAAAGATTAAAGAACAAGGTTTAGAAACGGAAATTCCATAAGAGGAGAAGAGACAAAATATTTAGGCTCATCAGACCAAGTGATCCGATCCAGAGACCCAGTGTCTGAATGGCCTGTAATGGTTTTTATATGTAAACATGACGACAAAATCACGAGAAGAACCCATCAGTATGCAAAACGAAAACGTTCCTTCTATCACGCACCTACACAACAAAAACAAAGTAATTGGAAACAAAAAAAGACGTAGATTAAAGCACAGTACAGCACACCAATGTGGTGCAGGGAAGAGGCTGGAGGAAATGAAACAGCCGCAACCAGTGTCACTAACAACGTTCTCTTGTAACGCCAAAATAATACTAAACCGGAAAACTGTAATAGCTCCACAAGCAGGTACAATATTTCCGCCAACAGATGGCGCTCACTACCTCTATCCCTTGCCTTATCCACTGCCGTCTTACAGGAGTGGCAGGACAACAAAGCGCAAGGTCATAAATGCCAAAGAACTCTCGTACAAGTCTGATACTTCTAATATCCTGCTTTATGGGTCATTATTGGCTGTAAAACAAAAGGTTTGGTTCTTTCGCTACGGCTTCGTCTTGACACATATGAAAGCTCAGGATGATGGTGGTTGGTTGGGGTGAAGGTCGACCGTGGGGAAAAAAGATAAAAAAAATAAAAAAATAAAAAACCGTGCATCTCGTCGAAAGAAAGCGAGTCTTCGCACGTGGTTCCATTTGCCAGAATCCAGTGATACTTTATACTGGAATCACCTCTTGGATGTACACTAATTATACGTCATTGAGTAGCATGATCCTGATTGAGTATAAGCACAATAATGACGAGTATGATGTCTTGTGTGGAATTTTATTATCCTAATGCAGTTGGCGTTTTCCGGAGCATGCTCATTACGGTTAACAAAAAAGAACACGATTATAATACAATAAAAAAAAAAAAATCTAGTCCATTTGACTAAGGAACACCAAGTCTCTCCGGCACCTCAGGTACAATATTGGCTTGAATAAGGGAAAAATCAGAGGGAAGGCAGAGGAGAAAGAGAACACATGGTCGACCTTAATATTACATATGAAATGAACTAATTGCATGTCAACGTCGTTTCTTATTTATTCTTAGTAAAAGTCATGTGGGCGAGGAGTCTCTTCAGGGTAACAGGTATGATGTAAGAATAAGCGTGAATAGGTCCTCTTATTTATTTATTTATTTTTCTCTCCACTCACTCTATAAATAGATAGTGTTCGGTTCAATCTTTCTGTTAAGAGGATTACATAAGAACCAATGAGCAGCTTGAACGATTTTACCTTCTTATTTTTTGCTGTTTCATGGAACAATGAAAGAAACTTTGATGTGAGCGTCGTTCATAATCTTACCCGACGATTCTTTTTAGCTTCTCGTGTTGCAATAATCACTAACTTGCATTAAAAGGAAACCTTAGCTTTGTTTGATAAATAAACCTTAAATGGCGCGTAGCACTTGGGTAACTGTCAATTGTAGCTTTGGACGTAGATATATATATATATATATATAGTATCTATATATATATATATATATATATATATATATATATATATATATATATATATATATATAGATATATATATATATATATATACATACATATATATATATATATATATATATATATATATATATATATATATATATAATATATATATCTAAGAGGGGAAAAGAGGGGGAATGGTTAATGATATGTTTAAAATGTTTTGTATGATAGTAAAGTCACATAGCTCTACTCGCCTAGAGACAAGGGGTGGTACGCTGCAAGTTCACATTGGAGAAAAAGGTATTTGCTGAACTTGTCTCAGAGGTCGTTCCCCCGTTTGCGAGGCATGTACATTCGTTTGTACGCGTATTACAGGCCTACTGGTCAGGGTACTTCTGGAAGACGCATTCTTTTGTGCAAACGAGATAACGTCAAGGGTGGTGATCCGAGTGTCGGGAGAAAACGCCCATCGAAAAGGTAGGACACATTTCTATAAAAAACTTAGAAAAAACTGTTACCTTTTGGAAAAGAGAGAGAAGTGTGAAAATATCTCTTGACGTAAATACTTTGAAAAGAGTGATGCGGGGGATATGTTATTTATACCTATTATCTTTATTACAGATGGGTCCGATTCCATGGTTGATTAGAAACGGGAATCTCTAACCTGACAATACTAGACAATATGACTTTTTGGGGTTTGAGAGTGTAACCTTAGTCAGGAGGGTAGAATGTTATCTTACTGGTTTCTTTATGGGTAGATTTGGGTGTTTATGCCATTATGACTTGTTAATCATTTTGTTCTTTGTTATAACCAATTGCTTTGGGAAATAAATAATATTTTTTATATTTACGCAGTCTTAATAAGCCTCGTGACATCTTACAGACAGGGCACCGTTGGCAACAGGTAAGAGTTCCCAGTTTGTGTAGTTTAAGGAATAAGGAGGGGTATACAGTGGTGGCAGCGGTGGGATTCGAACCCACGCCCCCGAAGAGACTGGTGATCAGTTAGAAATAGGGGGTTTCGTTTTTATTTTGATAGGAAAAGGGGTTATTAATCATGTCAGAGGCAACTCAGGGTCATTACTGCTGATTCGACAGAGAGAAGCTGTTCCTCAGACAGTCTTCCTCTCCCAAGCCAAGTCAGTTGATTTCTTGAGATTACGGAATAAAGGTGTTTAAAAAAAAAAAAACGTGAGGAGGAAAAGTTTAATTTTCGACATATTAAAGTGTTTCGCAGTTCGCGCATGTTTGCGGTATATGAATTCGGTTCACGATCATATGAAGACGTAAGTGTATTTTCGAGTTTTTTTTTCTTTCTTATTTTTTTTTTCTCTTTTTATATTTTGTGGATTTTCTTTACCCTTTTATTCTTGTTCATGTTCCTTGTATTTGTGTGTGGTGAACTTGCCTGAGTGGGATTTTTGCGGCGAGTCGTGCCAGAGGGAGAGAGAGAGAGAGAGAGACAGACAGACAGACAGAGAGAGACAGAGAGGGGCGAGTTAGCTCGGAAACATCTTGCGTTCTTTTTCTTTTCCTATCCCCTCCTTATTATTATTATTTTTTTATTGTCATTTTCGTGGGGTTGATTTTGTGATTGGGGACGGGGCACGCTTACCTTTTGTTATCCATTATTGGGGGAAAATTTCTGTTGATTTTTCTTGATTGGGTTTAGTGTATATAAAAACATTGATGCTATTGAGATCGGGGAAGTGTATCGGAAAAAACAGCCTTGGGAAACAAGATAAAATGGCGGATACTAAACCGACGACGCTACTACATCACGTGACAAACATTTCTGCGGGGGTAAGCCCGTTCAAAGTGATTGTGGATGGCGCATTGTCACAGCCTGTAAATATTTCATAGAAGGAGTTAATAACTATTTAGCGGGAAAGAATATAGTAGACGATGTAGAGGCATTCAGAGAGGCGAAAGCTTTGCTAGATTTCAATAAGGGAGACCTCAGTCATAGGTCAAGGAGTTTCCAATTTACAAAATGTCGTACCTGGACAGACTTGCAAGCATTTTTGAAAACAGCATATGGCTCAAAGGAATGCAGAGATATGGTGAGAGACCTTCGAGGTCTTTATAAACTACAGAAAGGCACTAATAGCCTTGTAGAACATAGTTCAAAGCTGTTTGACACAGTGGCAGATTGGGTAGGAAAATTGAAAACATCTAAATGGGTTACAGGGGATAATCTCCCTCTAAATAATGTTCATAAACTGATCTATTTTTCCCTGCTCTTACACGAGGTACCCGATGCAATAGTGGATAGCTTTGATGAAAAGGTTGAGCCTACCTCAGAAGAAGAATTACTTTATACCCAAATAGATAAACACAGGTCTAAATGTCCCACCATAGATAGCACAATTTTTAACGGGACAGGCCCGAGGGATAGAGTACAGAGAGACACGGAACTTTCTTCTCATCGTCTGTGTGCAAAAGTTGAGTATAACAAAAGATCGATCGATCAAAAGCAACAGCAGTTGCGTTGTTTCAACTGCAATAAACCAGGACATCCAAAGAAATTGTGTAGGGTTAAATATTGAATGGAAGTGTAAAAGTACTGAGCATTATTGGCAGTCTTGTCCATCTCAGATACGGAGAGATGCGAGGCCTGCACCTCAAGGTTCTGGTAATTATAATATGAGAACTTCCCAGGCAGGTCAAATCAGAGGGCAAAGGGACCGGCGAAATTTTTGGAAGCCCGATCAACAAAAAGGGTACAGGTGATTGGTACATGCCATTGTGGTCTCGTGGGGGATGCCCCAGAGCCCAAGCCTATAGCCTATGGAACAGTAGGGGATGTGGATATCCCAATTTTTATAGACACCGGGGCATCAATAAATCTAATGGACTATAATTTGTATCAATCCATGTTCTCCAATTACCCTTTGCAGCCCTCAACGGAGACGGTGTGTGATGTGCAAGCCCATAGATTAAACACCCTGGGTTGTGTTCAAATACAGTTTGCTCTCGGTGACAGAGTGTTAACAGAACCTTTTTTGGTAATAAAAGGAATTGCCTTAGGTAATAAAATCTTGTTGGGTCATCCTGCTTGTAGAAGACACAAGATTTCGATCCATGCGGGTGCTAATGGGATAACAATCGGGAAAATGGGCTATCTCATATCATATGAGGACGTGAATAGAATGGAGGACATGGAGGTTATTGAAAGAGGAGAGGTGCTTGGTGGTATTATTGGCGGTGATACGAGTGTTATGGGGAAAGGTAATGTTAAAACACACGTTGGTGATATGGGAGATGATTACAGGGGTTCTATCAGAGTTCATAGTGGTAACAATGATACTAACAATGCAGGTGATGATACTAATATGGATGTTATTTCTGATACTAACAATGCTGGGGATAATACTGAGGGTGGTAATTTGTATGGGGCGGTGGCAAGGGGAGATACTAACCACAAATATAGAGGTGTTTTATTTGAAGATATTATGTTACTACCAGGTTCAAAGATTATGGTAAAAGTTAAATTGAAGGAAATGAGAAAACCCACAGATGTGTGTGTTATTGAAAACAGCGAAAAGCTCAGAGGAGTTGTTAGCACGGCATCGGTGAACAGTGTATCCAAGAATGGGGTTACGTGGGTGGAGCTATTAAACTGTAATGATACATCTAGGAGATACCAGAAAAACACATATATAGTAGATTTCCAAGATTGGAATTGTGATAGGGGTTCTGTGGCTATCGTAGAGGGGAAACCTGAGTTTTCGGAGGCAGAAATACAATCAAGGAAACAAACATTTAGAGAACATTTGGCTAATGCGGATTATAGCGAACACATTGAAGCGATAAGCGGGCTCTTGGCAGAATTTGGGGATACGGTAGCCTTGCAAGGTGATAAACTGGGGTTGACTAATGTGTTAGAGCATAAGGTAAATTTGGAGAGCAACTCAAAACCTATTTATATTCCTGCATATCGCATACCTTTCAAAATCAGAGAACAGGTAGAGAAAGAGGTTAATAGATGGGAAGAAGAAGGAATCATTAGACCCAGTGTGTCTACTTACAACTTTCCCTTGTTAGCGTTACCTAAGAAAGACGGTTCGGTCCGTGTATGCGTCGATTTTAGACGTTTAAATGAGAAAACAATCCCTGACCGCTATGCAGTCGCGTGCATACCAGATCTTTTTGTCAAAATTGGGGGACATAATATTTATAGCTCAATTGATTTGGCGCAAGGTTTCTTACAGGTCCCTCTCAGCGAGAGTAGCAGGAATATCCGCCTTTTCAGTGCCCAAGGGACACTATGAATTTACGCGAATGCCTTTCGGTTTATTGGGCAGTCCGATGACTTTTACCAGGTTGGTTAACACAGTTTTGCACGGGTTATTGGGCAAAAATGTTTTTGTGTATATAGATGACATCCTGATCGCAACGGACACGATTGCGCAACACCTGGAAGTGCTTACAGAAGTACTTAGGAGGCTTAGATTAGTGGGGTTGAAAATCAAGCTAGCCAAGTGCTCGTTCTTGAAAAAGCAGATCACATATCTAGGTCACGTCATATCTAAGGAAGGGGTTAGAGTAAATGACGGTAAAGTCAAAGCAATAGCGAATTTTCGCACCCCCAGATCAAAGAAAGAGATTAAATCATTCCTGGGTATCACCGGTTTCTTCAGGAGGTTCGTAAAAGGGTTTTTTAGCATAGCAGCTCCCCTAACTGATGTTCAATTTCAATGGAAGGAACCCCAGGCAGAGAGTTTTCAAAAGCTTAAAGATGCGCTAATGAATCCCCCGGTTTTGAAGTTTCCAGATTTTAAGGAACCTTTTACATTAGTGACTGATGCAAGCCAGGAAGGCATAGGTGCATGCCTTATGCAAAAGTTTGATGGGAAATTTCATCCTATAGCTTTTTATAGCAGAAAGTTCAGGACAAAAGGCAGCAACGAGAAGTCCATGGCCACCATAGATAAGGAAGCCTTTGCAATAGTGTCGGAGCTTAGTTCATTTTAAAATGTTACTGATGGGGGAATAAAGTAGAAGTTCTTACAGACCACAAAACCATTACTCGATCTTTTTAATAAAACCCAATTTGTCCCAGAGCTCGATGGTTTCTAACTATCAGAGATTTTGATGCAAAGCTTAAATATATAGAGGGCAAATTAATGTTGTTGCTGATGCTCTCAGCAGGAGTTTTCATGACGCGGAAGGTTTCCAAGTCGCGCAGGTCATTAACGAAGCCATACAATGGGATATACTCTCATAGAGCTAAGGCAAGATGAAGACGAGGTTTTAGCAGATGCGAAAGCATTTCTGAGAGGGGAATTAGTCAAGAAACGTAATAGCTTGCTTTTTCGGGTTTGGAGTTAGAAGGAAATCTGTTGGTTAGGAAAATTAAATATAAGTTGAGAACCAGTGAAAGTAAAGGAGATACGACACAGATCGTAATTCCAAAGTCCTAATTCCAGTGGTTTTTAGGTATAGTTTTTCATTGCAGGTTCGGTTAGTCCTCACTTGAATAAGATAAAAAACATATGGTGAGGTTCGGGCTAAATACATTTGGAAAAATAAGGGTAAAGATGTGGAAAATTTCGTAAGGAATTGTGCGGTGTGCAACGCATGTAAGCCTGCTAGGACAACGTCATGCAAATTAGGATCGTATCCTATACCGAGTAGGCCTTTTCAGAGAATACATATGGATGTCTTAGGGAATTTTTTGTTAGTCTAGATATGCGAAACAAGTATACTTGCTAGTGATAATAGATGAACTTACAAGGATAGTAGAGAAATTTCCCACTTAAGCATAAAACGGCCGAAGTAGCCATAGCGTTTTTCAATGGTATCGTTTGCAGATACGGTTCACTGAAGTTCTATTAACGACAATGGGAGGGAATTTGTGAACAAAACCTTGGAGTGTTTAGCTGAATTCATGGGATACAGAAAGTAACAATTATTCCATACAGACCCGAGGCTAATGGGTTGTGCGAACGAGCAAACAGGAAAGTGCTCGAAGCGCTCAGAAAAACGGTAGGTGGTAATGATAGAAATTGGGGACAGATATATTTTTATTAGGGCTTTGCCTTGTATGATAAGGCGCCTATGAGGTAATGTTAGACTAGCGATAATCTATACGCTAAGTCGGTTGGTATTGCACTTCATCTTCAATGGAGTGTCTGGGGTTTTGTAGATCCCATTACGAAGTCGGTATTATCTTTACGACGATGTGTTAAAACTATGGTTCGGTGAGGTTCTTGTAGAAAACACTAAGTATAAAAAATAGTATATTCTTCTGAAGTTTTAACATGCATGAAGATCAGGTATGATTGTACAAGTCTCTAATAACGATAGCTTGATCGCTTCTGCCAATGATGATGGCTAATCCTATTCCTCTACATGATAAAGCTTAGGTAAAGAGGTACAGGCTTCTAATGACGATAGCTAACTCTCTTCTGCTTGTCTACCATCTCTGTTACAAGTTATAAAGGAACAGACAGTAGTTCGAACATATGAACATACTATCAGATGACATAGTTTCATACGAACACACAATCGAATGAGACACGCTACAGATCACGTAGGCCGTTTGAATAATAGGTCGGGTGTAGTTGTCTCAAGCAGGGAGCTTGGACTAATGTTTATAAACAATTGAATGACTACAGGTGACGGCATGTTATCTTAGCTTACATACTTATTGTATACGTCATCTTTTAGCGTCTCTAGTTGATCACATTCCTGCAAGCAATCTGGTTGACCTCTTAGTTTTAGACTTTTATATATATGGACTAACATTCCATATTTTATATGTAAACACTTACATTAGCTCGGTCAGCTACCAAAACCAGCTACTGAATATTACTCAAACTTGACTTGCATCTGACTTATAGGAGTGTGATACAGACACTATGTGAATATATATATATATAAGTAAATAAAAATCATTGTGTACATGAATTGATTCAAGTAATAAAATATAAAACAATGATATTGGTAAATAATAGTGATCACATGATATATATAATGATACAGTTTTTCACTTCATCTCTATAAGATACTTATGCTACAGAAAAATACTAATGTACTCTGATAATTGCATAGAATGAAGATTAACATGATAAAAATCATATTTTAACTGATAAAAAATATCATATATGAATTGATAAAATTATTAATGTTTATGCTGAATTGATTCGTTGATTTCTGATTCATTAATCAATATACTAACTCATATATAAACTGCAGATATTGGGAAGATAAAAGGTAACAGATTGATTATAGGCTACCTGATTTGTTTTATTTATATTGGTATATGGATTCATATAATTATGATTAATATATGTGCACTTTAAATAGATTCCTACTGCGTACACGCAAAGATATATTTAGATTCTGTTATTTATGATCATTTATATAAGAGATTCCTATTGCGTACACGCCAAAGATATATTTCGACTCTGTTATTATGATCAATTATATATCGGGATACATGATACTTATTTATATATAGGGATACATGACGAGGTTTATACTAACTTCACTTTCAACTAGCTTTCGAACAACTTTTCGTCCATTACACAGTTCCCAGACAACCACCTATAGCCAATTGAAACGGCCTTTTTCAATGGTTAAAAACAAGGGGAAAATTTTGCCTGGGGCGGGTCCCAACGTTCTATTTTGGGCGCTCATACTTATTCTCTGCATCCTAAGCTACACGATTACGGGTCGCGATGAATAGATCATCCCAGCACGAGTCCTTCGCCAGCAAAGTAGAGTTGAATATCCTTCGGGTCGTAATTGTCGGAAGTATGTCCCTTTTTGTAGTCGAATTCCGACAGCCGCTGGAGCATTCCGCATTTAAAAACGAGATTAACGACGAGATACGGTGTCGGTCGAAGAAGTCCATGAAATTCCTTTCACATTGTAGGCGGTTGTTACTCGACTGTAGTCGTCCGCTGCGACGAACGATTTTTTGAAGTTGCGATGTGAAACTCTCGTACTGCAGGATACTGTAACCAGGTTCCATTAATCAGCCTGCAAGTGAAATTCTACTTGTCACAAGGGCAAAGTAAATTCAGACGACATCCAAATACAGGGAGGGGAGAGAGAGCCATCTAGACCAGACTAACCCACATGAATTCGTGATATTTGGGGAATTCAAAGAGTCAGCTGTACAAACTTTTTTATCCATGGCATTAACAATGAGTGAACCTATCCAGGTCTATGATGACTCGTAAAAAATATCCATAATTATAAAAAATAAATAAAGTATCAATACGAATCTCAAAGAAAATTCGATATTACTGGTAGTAAGTTACTAGACAAAGAAGTGGAAAATGGAGCTATTTGGTAAGATTGCCAGGCAGCATAAGAGTCAAAAGAGAATATTAATCATGATTCTATGTGCCCTAACAAAAGTTTCATATTCAATTTTCTCGTGCGCATCCTCTGAGGTTAATTTTTTAAAAAAACTTTATAATAGGAGATGCAACGAAAAAAACCCACTATGTAACTAATTTCTAAATAAACTTTGGGTTTTCCAAGAAAATGTGACATTTTCCATGAATGTTTTACTTGAATTGTAATAGGCTAATGTTGCAAGTAAATATTTCATATTCATATCGTGATACTTCCAAATGTCTATGAGGTTCAGAAAAAATTAATTCATTTTGATGTTATAGAAATTCTATTTCCTTATTTGTTTATTAATTTTAAAATGATTGCAAGGTTGTATTGCGCACACCGATAGACACTTGTACCTAACGTCTGCCTTGCCCATGAGAAGTTTCGGGCTAGGCATTCCTTTCTCCAGTCAATCTGCTTTGCAATCGCGAGATGAAGCCTGTGTAAGCAGATTATTGAGGTTAAAAGGAACAAATGCTGATACGGCAATGATGACGTCGTCACTTGGCAGGAGATTGCTCTCAGCTAAGAGTTACGTTACTTGCTGTAAGAGATACGACTTTAGTATTTTCAAATGATATTTCAGTGTTTAATTCTCCACCCGCATGAGAAGAATGTCTGAAAAAAAAAAAAAAAAAAACAAAAAAAAAAAAAAAAAAAAAACAACAGTACCAAAATTGAACAATATATTAGTTTCATGTTGGCATTATGTTAAATAAATATTCCTTATTCAAACTATATGAAAAGGTTTCCATACAAATCTTATATATATTATTAGCCTGTATAAGATTCATATAGGATTATTCCATAGATAACATTTTCACTTCTAGACTTCCTGACTTTAAAATCTCTTTTATTTTATTTTATTTATATTATTATTATTATTTATTTATTTATTTATTTATTTAATTTTTTTTTTTTTTTTTCATTGACTACGAATAAAAAATAAATCACCGGGACAGACAATATGTCAGTAGGTTTTGATATGTTTTGAACTTTTAGCTTATTTGTCATTACTAAAGCGTTAAGTTAGAGTTCAAATTCTTTACGCATATATTTGGATGGAATTAATGGTACGTTTTGCTTATTGATATTATCGTGATTCCTTTTTTATATAATTTGTAACCCTTCCGACTTCTTACGGAGTGTATTATATTGACTCCACTTGTATCCATATTTATTTTGTTTTTTTATATTATATATTTATTTATATATATTTTTTTATATATTGATAAATTAATGGTTGGCTTGAATATGTGGAAAGTGTTCTAGCGACGTACCGTATAAGGCTACTTGCGGCATCAATTCATAGATACAAGATATAAAGAAAATAACGTATTTAAAACCGCGAGAACCGCTATAATCCGGTCGGATCCAAATATCACGAGTTGTAACTCGTAAGACATTGACACTTCCTATTTAATTATCGTTATTCTACCAAACCGATTGACTCTGGGTGATAAAAATATATTATTGGTTTTCTTATGGAAAGGAATTCACACAACGTGTTAAGGAGATTATTATTGATTTACACCACCGAGTCACAGATTATTATGTGTTGAATTCCATATTTACTGATTTAGCCACTCATAAATATTCCTAACGCACTCAATTGCGGTGTTTGTTTTTTAGTGCTATTAATTCTATATAACGTGTCAAGGAACTATAACACTAAGAAGTGTTTAGTTCCCTCTGTCAGACTCGTAATTCTGTAATAATTCTACGTATATTCTTTCAAGGATTGATTTTGGCACAGGATAGGCTCCTAAACTGACAGGTGTCTTAGTGTCCCCCTTGTCTTCATGACACGTGTTACAATCAGTTATGTGCTTTTTCCCTTTTTTATATCTGTAAGCATTGTAGGCCAGTAAAATAGTGATTTGGCTTTCTGTGGACATAGTAGGGAACCCTGGATGACGGAATTGCAACCAGTTTATGACGATTGGTATGAAAGAGATTATTACTACTACCTGGTCGTTAGTCATCTGCTGTGTTCTTCGGGTTTTCCTCGTCACAGACCTACATATAATATTACATTTGATTACATTATTCTGATACACATACTTTAAATGTACTTTTGCTTTAGGGTTTCTGCTCAAAAGTGTTTATTGTTTTTTGCTTAGCCACTGACCCTGTTTCCGTTTCGAAGTGTTTATTGTTTGGTGTTTATTGCTGCTGACCCTGTTTCCGTTTCGAAGTGTTTATTGTTTGGGTTATGTCTGTTGACTCTTGCTTTGTTCAGTTGGTAACAGTTCTGCGCTCCAACCCAGATATTCAATGCTCGCGATCTCTTGGGTTAAGGAATTTTCGTCTTGTTTAGATACGGTTTTTTAACAATAGGTACGGATGTTTCTATATTTTTAGTCTAATTAATGGTTCTTTGCGGTATGGTGCGGGGATTGCGGGATAATGCGTCAGCTATGATATTTGCTTTCCCAGGTAGATATCTTATCTTGGCTCCAAAGACCTAGAATGATCATTTGTCACCGAGTTCCTTTTGGACTGTGATTCAAAGCCTTTGAAAAAAACTCGTAAAGGACTCATGTTCAGTAAGGACTTTATCAGGATAGCCATAGATTATGAAACTTAAAATGTACTAGTGTTAAAGAATACCTAGCCCTTCCTTGCCTATTACTGTATATTTACTTTCAGAGGGCTTTAGTTTACGTGAATAAAAAAGCTATAGGGAAGAAAACTGTTTATCATATTACTGAAGTAGTACCCTCTTACCCCTTGGTCTGAGGCGTCTGTTGCAATAAAAAAAAAAATTCCTTATTTAAATCAGGGATTTTTTAAGTTAGGTAAGCTGCATTACCTCCGCTTTTAAGCTATCGAACGCCTGTTAATGCTTTTTCAGAACCTTAATAAATCTACGCTCTTCTTCGTAAGATCTGTTAAAGGAGCTGTCATCATTGAAGAGTTACCTATTTACATACGATTGTAATACCCACTACAGCGCAAAAGTGCTGTATCCCCCTTTTTCGTTAATAAGTACCGGAAAGTTATGAATAGCCGACACCTTACCATGGACTACTTTTAAGGACCTTGACCAGACACATAAAACCTAGATAAACATGTTCGGTTTTAAAAAACTCTCATTTAGATATTTTACTCTGAGATTATTGTCTTTGTCTCTGTAGCACTAGCTCCTACCTTATGTGATGTATTCTAGGTATTAGAAAAGATTACAAGATCATCCATATAGGCATGTAGGTTATCCCCTAAAAGTCTCCAAACACTATATTATAATTTGGGGCGCAACGTAAGCCGGAGGCATACGTAAAAAAATTGATAATGTCCCTGAGTGTGCTGAAAACGGTGTATGTGGTACAATCACTTAGGTAATGGTATCAGGTAAAAAACTTTTAAGTAAGTCCAAGTTGGGTGAAAAAAAATTTATTCTAAGCTGACAGAGATAAGATGTCGTCGGTGTACATGGCACTGGAAAACTATCGGAAGTCGTTTCCTTGTTTAAGCGACAGTAATCTACGCAGATACGCCAAGTCCGATCTTTTATGGCATGACATTTGAGGGAAAAATTATATGGGCTTATTTGATTTCCTAATGACTCCTATTACTAACATTTTTCAACTTCGTCATTTATCTCTATTTTGAAATTTCATTGGGGTTCTACACGAAGGTACGTATATAGCTTTTATGTTTTGTTCCCTTAGACCGTATTTTTGTTTTCAATGACATCCGTTTTTCTCCCAGAGATCACTCGCTAGTGGAGAAAACTCCTGGTATTCAGGTAGAAGATAAAAAAAATTCTGCTGAATCACCTCTGCTTGAATGACTTTACGGATATTACTTTAGATAGATTATCGAGAGGATTCATCCACGACTGGTTGGGCGTGATTAAAAATTAGCAACAATAAAAAATGCGATATTTATAACTTCCGTATCCACGATATGTATACTTTTAGGGCTTTGTTCGCGGAAATCGTTATATTTCAGAGTGTCGGGAAGGATTAAAAAGTTTTCATTTCCCAGCAAAGTCTTTTTACACGCACTAAGACATTCGAGGGTGCATGCTTCTCGAGATTCTGCGTGCAAAGTACGACTGCGGTTGTCGGGACGAATTCTGTTGGGTCATTTGTTTTTTAACAATGTTACGATTTATGAGACAAATGTATAGTTCCGGTTATTATAAGTTATTATTTGATTAACTGTCTCATTTTTGTTCAAACGGATTTTAATATGTTTGAAGGTTTATAGGATTTACCTTTGATAAACACGCCTTATTTTGCAGGATGTAAGATAATATTTGTATACCCTAGATGGATCTTACAATTACACTACATACAGATCAACGTATAACATAGTGGATCTGTAAACGCTCGCTTATCCGGACTTCTCATTAGGGAAGTTCGAACAAACAGACGGTGAGTCCGTAAATACAAGATATTACGTGTATTAAAGAAATAAAACAAGATATTCTAATTTTTACGGCGCGTACAGTTGGGCTTAATCCACCAGTATTTATTATAACTTAATGTATTAAAATTAAAACGAAAACCTGCTCTGATTACTTATACGGTCGTGTGTTTCATAGGAAAAATCCTTTTTAGTTCAAAAAGATATCGGTATGTATGAACCAACATCGCTTTTCACCCACTCTGCTAGAGTCGCTTATTGTGTGGAATTTGCTATGCTTTGAACACTTCGGCAGTTTTTTTGACTAACCTGACCGCTTGACTAGGTGACACAGTCACCGAGTTTGCTTGTTGATATGAACGGGCTACTGTTTTCTATTTCTTTTCTTTTTGTAATAATTAGGATCATTCTCTTATACCATCGGCAACGTTTATGTGTTTTAGCATTATGTATCTGGTACGTATAAAGCAATGAATGACGAACTATTAGGAACTGAGCGATTACTAATAAGACGAGTTATCTCTACTGCATTCAATCTTAACTGTTTGTACTTCATTCGTTGCTAAAATTTGTTTGAAATAGTGAGGGATCCTGGTCAGCGCATTTAGCCTGATGAAAGTTTTTTTACAGACATGTATTCTTGCAATCCAGCCATATTTTTAAAGTTAAGTTGAGTCATTGAGGTTCGATATATAACTCAAAAAAACTCAAGGCTAAAACTGCGATCGGGACTTGCAAAGGAGCATTTATTGTCAAGACCCGAAATAGTGTTACCTCTAATTTATATAGATTTGTACGGGTGTTCCACTTGTTTTTGTGTGTTTTCTAATCACTACGGTGCTTAACGACCCTATCCATGCATCTGTATAAATACAGACGTCCACTGCGTAAACGCATATTCACTGTTTTAATATGATATTGTTACGTAAGGGATTAATAATCACCTAAAATGATAAAATTAACATAGTATATTGGATTATGATATTTCAGTAGAACTTCTGGAAACAGACACTCAAAGATAAAAACTCGCAGTAGCGAAATCTCAATGATATAGATTTAATTTCTGTAAAAAAAGTAAGATTAAGAATGTCTCGTAACTTCAGCCACAGGAATAACGAAATTCGACCTGCAAAGGAAACACTCAAAGTTACTCCAAATGAATAAAAAATTGTACTTAGCTTGCTTTTGTGGGAAGTCACGGTGTTCCGATAACGACACACGGCCTTGGTCCTCCTTCTCTATTTAGCGGTTTGGCTTCAGTTTCCCCGTGCGCGTTGTTTTCGATGATTCGAGCCCTTGAAAGATCCGATGCTGCAGACGCGTTCGGTTTTTTGTTTCTTGCAGTGCGGAAACGCTCACTAACGATGTTTTCTGAATGATTCTAATGAGAGACGAAGCTTGCGTTGTCGTAGGAAAAAGGACACGTCGGTTTTGTTTCTTGAAGTTATTCACTAATGATGATACTAAGTTGCTTGAAGAATCTCTTGCTTTCGTCGTCGTTAAAGAGTTTCATTATTGTTTTCTGAAGTCGCTACTATGTTGCTTGAAGAATCTGCTGCTCCGTCGTCGTTGACTTCTTATGATACATGATTTATTATTCTGGTTTTTCTTCGTAGGACGTTGTAGAGTTCTTCTGGTACGCTGGCCACCAATTATTAGGGCTTTGCCTTGTATGATAAGGCGCCCTATGAGGTAATGTTAGACTAGCGATAATCTATACGCTAAGTCGGTTGGTATTGCACTTCCATCTTCAATGGAGTGTTCTGGGGTTGTAGATCACTTACGAAGTCGGTATTATCTTTACGACGATGTGTTAAACTCATGGTTCGGTGAGGTTCTTGTAGAAAACACTAAGTATAAAAATAGTATATTCTTCTGAAGTTTTACATGATGAAGATCAGGTATGATTGTACAAGTCTTCTAATAACGATAGCTTGATCGCTTCTGCCAATGATGATGGCTAATCCTATTCCTCTACATGATAAAGCTTAGGTAAAGAGGTACAGGTCTTCTAATGACGATAGCTAACTCTCTTCTGCTTGTCACCATCTCTGTTACAAGTTATAAAGGAACAGACAGTAGTTCGAACATATGAAACATACTATCAGATGACATAGTTCATACGAACACACAATCGAATGAGACACGCTACAGATCCACGTAGGCCGTTTGAATAATAGGTCGGGGTAGTTGTCTCAAGCAGGGAGCTTGGACTAATGTTTATAAACAATTGAATGACTACAGGTGACGGCATGTTATCTTAGCTTACATACTTATTGTATACGTCATCTTTAGCGTCTCTAGTCTGATCACATTCCTGCAAGCAATCTGGTTGACCTCTTTAGTTTTAGACTTTTATATATATGGACTAACATTCCATATTTTTATTATGTAAACACTTACATATTAACGTTGTTAGACAGCATTAACACCATGGTTAGCGATTCAATTAAAATGTTCCCTTTTTGAAGCTTTGTTTGGTATCCAGTGCGAGGCACATTTGATTTGTTAACTACGCCTCACCAGGGGGAGGATACGGTTGAAGCGCGGATATCCACAGCGAGAGAGAGACACGCATGTCTCAG
>NC_061088.1:41947228-41949728 GCF_015104395.2 Macrobrachium nipponense | reverse complement strand
GAATTTATTTACACACACACACACATATACACACACACACACATACACACAATACACACGCACACACACACATATATATAAGCGAATACCACAGGAAAATGATAGTCAGAAATCCAAGCGCTTTCGTCTTTACTAAGACATTGTCAAGGAACGACAATGTCTTAGTAAAGATGAAAGCGCTTGGATTTCTGACTATCATTTTCCTGTAGTATTCGCTTATTTAATGAAGTCACGTGCATCTACTATGTATTTCTAATATATATATATATATATATATATATATATATATATATATATATGTGTGTGTGTGTGTGTGTGTGTATGGGTGTATGTACGTATATAGATATAGAAATCTTTCCATTGTTACAGCATTCAAGATGTCCTTGTTGGTAAAACTCATTGCTTATGCCTCGCACTACGCGCTTACGAGCATAGTTTTATTTATTTATTTTTTGTTTTTTTGCTTGGGTTTTATTAGTGATGAATCGCTTCATTTCATATGCAGACATACCTAAAAAACGCGATTTTTTTTTTAGGCATCATGGGAGAACATCACCTTTAGATTTGAGAAATGTACCTTAGAGTCAAAGAGAAAGCTTATTAGGCGTGATCACGGGCATATCCAAAATGTGCTAGTGTCTTCTTTCGTCTCTTCTTTTACTTCCTCTTAATTCTTTCTAATGAACACCTCATTCTTTGGAAGCTTAGATTTCAAGTCAGTGCGCCAGTGCACAGAGTAACAGTTGAAATGTGAACTTGGGTGTTGTCATGCTCATACAGTACACCCACTATACGCAAAGGGGCGCGGGGGGGGGGGGGGGGGGGGGGGGTGGGGGGGGTAAACATTTAATCCTCCATGTTTGAAACTTTGGACCTCTCAAAAAGAAAAAATCACTATCTCAGATATAAACGAACCAGAGACTGTTCATTTGTGGTGCGAATCACTAGTGAACAAGACCACAGTTGATGATCGAAAGCTTTAATCCCGTACAAGAATATATATTTTAATCTACAAGACGATTTTACTTCATTGTGGATTGTATCCCATTTACTTAGAGGTACGACATAGTACCTGGCTTAGGCTATATATATATATATATATATATATATATATATATATATATATATATTATATATATATATATATGTTGATAAACCACTATGCATTGGTAAACTATGATAAAGCTTTTGATTCTGTCAAAACTTCAGCAGTAATGAAAGCTCTTCAAAAGCAAGGGATCGATGAATCTTTTGTTAGAACACTTGAAGATATCTATACGGGAAGTACAGCAATCCTAAAACTACATAAAGATGGTGAGAAATTTCATATTGAGAAAGGAGTTAGACAGTGAGACCACATCTCTCCTAAATTATTCACAGCGTGCCTAGAAGAAGTTTTTAAGAATTGAATTGGGAAAATGTAGGAATTAACATCAATGGGGAATACCTTAACAACTTACGACTTGTAGATGACAGTTCTACTCGGTGAATCAGTAGAGGAATTACAAAAAATGATAGAAGATATGAATAAAGAAAGCAGAAATGTTGGACTTGAAATGAATATGAGTAAAACTAAGATAATGTTCAATGAAAATGTAGAGACAACAAATAAGTATTTTGGACGAACTAATGCAAATTGTTAATGAATTTGCGTATTTAGGACAGACAGTGTTTCCCCATGGCATGAGACCGAAATTAAAAGTAGGATAAGCATGGGATGGAGAGATTTTGGTAAACAAAGTTAGATTATGGAAAATAAATGGCCACTTTCTCTAAAAAGAAAAGTATTTAATTAGATGGTCCTGCCAGTATTAACTTATGAATTAAAACTTGGAACCTTACTAAAGCCTTAGAACAAAAGCTAGTTACAACTCAAAGAGATCTGGAAAGAAGAATGATGGGAATAACACTAAGAAACAGAAAAAGAGCATCATGGATACTAGAGCAAACTGGAAGGAGAGGATATTAACAAGTAAGAAAAAGATATGGGAGTTTGCGGAGGAATATAATGAGAATGTAGATAATAGATGGACGAAAACGAATAACATAATGGGTCCCTAGATATTGCAAACGAAGTAGGGGAAGGAGGAGAAGACGATGGATTGACGAGCTGAAAAAATTTGCGGGTACAGAGTGGCATAGAAAGACCATAAAACAGACGAGAGTGGAAGGATATGTCTGAGGCCGTTGTCCTGCAGTGGACTGGCAACGGCTGATGATGATGATGATGATGATGATATATATATATATATATATATATATATATATATATATATATATATGCAAATATATATATATAAATATATAGTATAGTATTTTATTATAATATATATATATATATATATATATATATATATATATATATATATATATATATATATATATATATATATATATCTGCACACGTGGCAGTGTTCGAGACAATTTCATCTTGTGAATCTCCTGCATCTATAGTATATACATAATCGTTTCACCTGGTTACATATCTAAAACTTTCTCG
>NC_061088.1:41933818-41946728 GCF_015104395.2 Macrobrachium nipponense | reverse complement strand
CGAGAAAGTTTTAGATATGTAACCAGGTGAAACGATTACGTACATACTATAGATGCAGGAGATTCAGAAGATGAAAATTGTCTCGAACACTGCCACGTGTGCAGATATATATATATATATATATATATATATATATATATATTATATATATATATATATATATATATATATATATATATATATATATATATAAAAATACATATATATATATATATATATATATATATACATATATATTATATATATATATATATATATATATATATATATATATATATATGTATATATATATATATATATATCATCATCATCATCATCATCATCGTCATCAGCCGTTGCCAGTCCACTGCAGGACAACGGCCTCAGACATATCCTTCCACTCTCGTCTGTTTATGGTCTTTCTATGCCAGTCTATACCCGCAAATTTTTTCAGCTCGTCAATCCCTCGTCTTCTCCTCCTTCCCCTACTTCGTTTGCAATATCTAGGGACCCATTATGTTATTCGTTTCGTCCATCTATTATCTAACATTCTCATTATATGTCCTGCCCACGCCCATATCTTTTTCTTACTTGTTAATATCCTCTCCTTTAGTTTGCTCTCGTATCCATGATGCTCTTCTTCTGTCTCTTAGTGTTATTCCCATCATTCTTCTTTCCAGATCTCTTTGAGTTGTAACTAGCTTATGTTCTAAGGCTTTATTAAGGTTCCAAGTTTTAATTCATAAGTTAATACTGGTAGGACCATCTAATTAAATACTTTTCTTTTTAGAGAAAGTGACCATTTATTTTCCATAATCTAACTTTGTTTACCAAAATCTCTCCATCCCATACTTATCCTACTTTTAATTTCGGTCTCATGCCATGGGGGAAACAATGTCTGTCCTAAATACGCATATTCATTAACAATTTGCATTAGTTCGTCCATAATACTTATTTGTTGTCTCTGCATTTTCATTGAACATTATCTCAGTTTTACTCCTATTCATTTAAAGTCCAACATTTCTGCTTTCTCTATTCATATCTTCTATCATTTTTTGTAATTCCTCTACTGATTCACCGAGTAGAACTGTCATCTGCAAATCTTAAGTTGTTAAGGTATTCCCCATTGATGTTAATTCCTACATTTTCTCAATTCAATTCTTAAAAACTTCTTCTAGGCACGCTGTGAATAATTTAGGAGAGATGTGGTCTCACTGTCTAACTCCTTTCTCAATCGGAAATTTCTCACTGTCTTTATGTAGTTTTAGGATTGCTGTACTTCCCGTATAGATATCTTCAAGTGTTCTAACAAAAGATTAATCGATTCCTTGCTTTTGAAGAGCTTTCATTACTGCTGAAGTTTTGACAGACTCAAAAGCTTTATCATAGTTTACAAATGCTATAGTGGTTTTATCCAACAATATTATGTATATATATAAGTATATCTTACTATATATCTACTATATTTTATATGATATATTTATATCTATTACATTATTATCTATATATATGTGTGTCGTGTGTGTGTGTGTGTGTGTGTGTGTGTGTGAAATACTCTTACATATAAATGCAGAGGTACCAAAAATAAATTAAACTGTATAAATCCAGAATCATTTCCTCTTTACACGCCCAGTGTCTCATATCCCTGTAGTACAATTACAATATCCACGTCAAGTTATTGTGTTTTTAAGATATATATCTATATATTATATATTATATATATATATATATATATATATATTATATATATATATATATATATATAATAAGCATATATAAGCATATATCATATATTATATATATATAATATATATATATATATATTATATATATATATATATATATATATGATATGTGTGTGTGTGTGTGTGTGTGTGTGTGTGTGTGCATGTGTGGGTACCAGGGGCCGGGTGATTAACAGAATTCTTCGTGTCACTGGAAGATACACCAGCGAGGCAATACAGCTCAAAAGAATGCGAGGCAATACAGCTCAAAGCAATTCTTTGGAGCATCGACGTTGTTTGTGACGGGCCCTTTACTTCCCAGTTACCACCAGGATCCGTCACGACTCAGGGGTCGACTTGTTGGCGGCAGTTGGCTGATTCGCGCTCTGAGTCCCCTATATGACTCTTGACCGTCGTCTTGGAATTTTATAAGATTTTGTTCGAATGACCCTATCTTCCTGTGGGCGTGCCATTGGACATCTTCATTCCGAATCAACTAATGATGAGAAAGTGGTCCTTATTATACACTATTCGCGTTTGTGGATGTGGCTTAAGTACATATCCTTTGTAGATGACCAGACTGCAAATTCCCTAGCATCACCTGAATACGTGAACATAAGCCAAACTCAAGGGAATCCGAGAAGGCATGTTTTTGGTACCTCAGCCAAGTGATTCACATAACAAATGAACAGTCTCTGGTTCGTTTATATCTGAGATAGTGATTTTCTTTTGAGAGGTCCAAAGTTCAAACATGGAGGATTAAATGTTTACTCTCCCCCCCACCCCCTTGCGTATATTGGGTGTACCGTATGGGCATGACAACACCCAAGTTCACTATTTCAACCGTTACTCTGTGCACTGACACACTGACTTGAAATCTAAGCTTCCAAAGAAAGAGGTGTTCATTAGAAAGAAGTAAGAGGAAGTAAAAGAAAAGACGGAAAGAAGGTACTAGCACATTTTGGATATGCCCGTGATCACGCCTAAAAAGTTTTCTCTTCGACTCTATGGTACATTTCTCAAATCTAAAGGTGATGTTCTCCCATGAAGCATAAAAAAAAAATCGCGTTTTTTAGGTATGTCTGCATATGAAATGAAATGATTCATCACTAATAAAACCCCAGCAAAAAAACAAAAAATAAATAAATAAAACTATGCTCGTAAGCGCGTAGTGCAAGGCATAAGCAATGAGTTTTACCAACAAGGACATCTTGAATGCTATAACAATGGAAAGATTTCTATATCTATATACATACACACACACACACACACACACACACACATATATATATATATATATATATATATATATATATATATATATAATATATATATATATATATATATATATATTAGGGCTAGTGCCTATATGATAAGGCGCCCCTATGAGGTAATGTTAGACTAGCGATAATCTATACGCTAAGTCGGTTGGTATTGCACTTCCATCTTCAATGGAGTGTCTGGGGTTTTGTAGATCACTTACGAAGTCGGTATTATCTTTACGACGATGTGTTAAACTCATGGTTCGGTGAGGTTCTTGTAGAAAACACAAGGTATAAAAATAGTATATTCTTCTGAAGTTTTATATGCTGAAGATCAGGTATGATCGTACAAGTCTTCTATGACGATAGCTTGATCGCTTCTGCCAATGATGATGGCTAATCCTATTCCTCTACATGATAAAGCTTAGGTAAAGAGGTACAGGTCTTCTAATAACGATAGCTAACTCTGTTCTGCCTGTCTACCATCTCTGTACAAGTTATGAGGGAACAGACAGTAGTTCGAACATATGAACATACATACAATGACATAGTTTCATACGAACACACAATCAAATGAGACACGCTACAGAATCACGTAGGCGGTAGTTGTCTCAAGCAGGGAGCTTGGACTAATGTTTATAAACAATTCAATGACTACAGGTGACGGCATGTTATCTTAGCCTACATACTTATTGTATACGTCATCTTTAGCGTCTCTAGTCTGATCACATTCCTGCAAGCAAATCTGTTGACCTCTTTAGTTTTTTAGAAACTTTTATATATATATGGACTAACATTCCATATTTTTATTATGTAAACACTTACATTAGCTCGGTCAGCTACCAAAACCAACTACTGAATATTACTCAAACTTGACTTGCATCTGACTTAATAGGAGTGTGATACAGACACTATGTGAATATATAATTATATATATATATATATATATATATATGATAATACTATATATATATATATATATATCTAAGTAAACAATAAAAATTCATTGTGTACATGAATTGATTCAAGTAATAAAATATAAAACAATGAATATTGGTAAATAATAGTGATCACGGATATATAATGATACAGTTTTTCACTTCATCTCTTTAAGATACTTATGCTACAGAAAATACTAATGTACTCTGATAATTGCATAGAATGAAGATTAACATGATAAAATCATATTTTAACTGATAAAAATTTTCATATATGAATTGATAAAATTATTAATGGTTTATGCTGATTGATTCGTTGATTTTTATGCTAAATGTTACATATCTGATTAGTAATTCATATACTAACTCATAATAACTGCAGATAATGTAAGATATAAGGTAACAGATTGATTATAGGCTACCTGATTTGTTTATACATATGTATATGGATTCATATAATTCTGATTAATATATGTGCACTTTAAATAGATTCCTATTGCGTACACGCAAAAGATATATTTGATTCTGTTATTTATGATCATTTATATAAGAGATTCCTATTGCGTACACGCAAAGATATATTTCGACTCTGTTTATTTATGATCAATTATATATATAGGATACATGACCGAGGTTATACTACTTCACATTTAACTAGCTTTCGAACCACTTTTCGTCCATTACACAGTTCCAGACAACCACCTATAGCCAATTGAAACGGCCTTTTTCAATGGTTAAAACAAGGGGAAAATTTGCCTGGGCCGGGTCCAACGTTTCTATTTTGCGCTCATACTTATTCTCTGCATCCTAAGCTACACGATTCCGTTTTCGCGATGAATAGATCATCCCAGCACGAGTCCTTCGCCAGCAAAGTAGAGTTGAATATCCTTCGGGTCGTAATTGTCGGAAGTATGTCCCTTTTTGTAGTCGAATTCCGACAGCCGCTGGAGCGTTTCCGCATTAAAACGAGATTAACGACGAGATACGGTGTCGGTCGAAGAAGTCCATGAAATTCCTTTCACATTGTAGGCGGTTGTTACTTGACTGTATCGTCCGCTGCGACGAACGATTTTTTTGAAGTTGCTATGTGAAACTCTCGTACTGCAGGATACTGTAACCGGTTCCATTAATCAGCCTGCAAGTGAAATTATACTTGTCACAAGGGCAAAGTAAATTCAGACGACATCCAAATACAGGGGAGGGGAGAGAGCCATTTAGACCAGACTTGACCCACACTGAATTCGCTGATATTTTGGAATTCAAAAGAGTCCGCTGTACAAACTTTTTTATCCATGGCATTAACAATGAGTGAAACCTATCCATGTCTATGATGACTCGTAAAAATATCCATAATTATAAAAAATAAATAGATATCAATACGAATCTCAAAGAAAATTCGATATTACTGGGTAGTAAGTTACTAAAACAAAGAAGTGGAAAATGGAGCTATTTGTAAGATTGCCAGGCAACATAAGAGTCAAAGAAAAGATTAATCATGATTCTATGTGCCCTAACAAAAGTTTAATATTCAATTTTCTCGTGCGCATCCTCTGAGGTTAATTTTTAAAACATTATTAATAGGTAGGAGATGCAACGCCCAAAAAAAAACTATGTAACTAATTTCTATATAAACTTTGGGTTTTTCAAGAAAATGTGACATTTTCCCATGAATGTTTTACTTGAATTGTAATAGGCTAATGATGCAAGTAAATATTTCATATATACATATCTTGATACTTCTAAATGTCTATGAGGTTCAGAAAAAAAAATTAATTCATTTTGTTGTTATAGAAATTCTATTTGCTTATTTTGTTCATTAATTTCAAAATGATTGCAAGTCCTTAACTACTTGCATTACACACACGGATAAGAATATGTTATGTGGCCTGTCATGTGACCTATGAACCACATGTGAAGTTCATGAGCTGAGCATTCCTTTCTCCAGTCAATCTGCTTTTGCAAGCAGAGACGACACACAGATGAAGCCTGTGTAAGCAGATAATTGAGGTTAAAAGGAACAAATGCTGATACGGCAATGATGACGTCGTCACTTGGCAGGAGATTGCTCTCAGCCAGCTAAGAGTTACGTTACTTGCTGTAAGAGATACGACTTTAGGATAAATTTTTTGTTTTTTAATACTCGACCCACATGAGAAGAATGTCTGAAAAAAAAACAGTACCAAATTTGAACAATATATTAGTTTCATGCTGGAAATCTGCATAATTGTACTTATGTTAAATTAAATATTCCTTATTCAAACTATATGAAAAAGGTTTCCATACAAATTCTATATATATTATTAGCCCTGTATAAGATTCATATAGGATTATTTCATAGATAACATTTTGTTCACTTCTAGACTTCCTGACTTTAAAATCTCTCTTTATTTTATTTTATTTATTTATTTATTATTATTTTTATTTATTTATTTATTTATTTATTTTTTTTTTTTTTTTTCATTGACTACGAATATAAATTACCGGGACAGACAATATGTCAGTAGGTTTTGATATGTGTTTGAACTTTTAGCTTATTTGTCATTACTAAAGCGTTAAGTTAGAGTTCAAATCTTAAAGCATATATATTTGGATATTTAATGGTTTACGTTTTTTTGCTTATTGATATTATCGTGGCTTCCTTTTTTTTATTATAATTTTTGTAACCCTTCCGACTTCTTACGGAGTGTATTATTTGGGACTTGACTCCACTTGTATCCATATTTATTTTTATTTTTTTTATATTTATTTATTATATATTTTTTTATATCTTTGATAAATTAATGGTTTGGCTTTTGAATATGTGGAAAAGTGTTCTAGCGGCGTACCGTATAAGGCTACTTGCGGCATCAATTCTATAGATACAAGATATCAATGATAAAGGTATTTAAACCGCGAGAACCGCTATAATCCAGTTCGGATCCAACATCACGAGTTTGTAACTCGTAAGACATTGACACTTCCTATTTAATTATCCGTTATTCTACCAAACCGATTGACTCTGGTGATCAAATATATTATTGGTTTTCTTAATGGAAAGGAATTCACACAACGTGTTAAGGAGATTATTATCGATTTACACCACCCGAGTCACAGATTATTATGTGTTGAATTCCATATTTACTGATTTAGCACTCATAAATATTCCTAACGCACTCAATTTCGGTGTTTGTTTTTAGTGCTATTAATTCTATATAACGTGTCAAGGAACTATTAACACTAAGAAGTGGTTATTCCCTCTGTCAGACTCGTAATTCCGTTAATAATTCTACGTATATTCTTTCAAGGATTGATTTGGCACAGGATAGGCTCCTAAACTGACAGGTGTCTTAGTGTATCCCTTGTTTTCATGACACGCGTTACAATTAGTTATGTGCTTTTTATATCTGTAAGCATTGTAGGCCAGTAAAAGAGTGATTTGGCTTTCTGTGACATACTATGGAACCCTGGATGACGGAATGCAACCAGTTTATGACGATTGGTATGAAGGAGATTATTATTACTACCTGGTCGTTAGTCATCTGCTGTGTTCTTCGGGTTTTCCTCGTCACGGACCTACATATAATACTAGATTTGATTACATTATTCTGATACACATACCTTAAGTATACTATTGCTTTAGGGTTTCTGCTCGAAGTGTGTATTGTTTTTGCTTAGCCGCTGACCCTGTTTCCGTTTCGAAGTGTTTATTGTTTGGGTTATGTCTGTTGACCGCTTGCTTTGTTCAGTTTGTAACAGTTCTGCGCTCCGACCCAGATATTCAATGCTCGCGATCTCTTGGGTTAAGGAATTTTCTTGTTTAGATACGGTTTTAACAATAGGTACGGATGTTTCTATATCTTTTAGTCTAATTAATGGTTCTTTGCGGTATGGTGCGGGATTGCGGGATAATGCGTCAGCTATAATATTTGCTTTCCCAGGTAGATATCTTATCTTGGCTCCCAAGACCTGAATGATCATTTGTCACCGAGTTCCTTTTGGACTGTGATTAAAGCCTTTGAAAAAACTCGGTAAAGGACTCATGTTCAGTAAGGACTTTATCAGGATAGCCATAGATTATGAACTTAAGATGTACTAGTGAGTTAATGATACCTAGCCCTTCCTTGCCTATTACTGCATATTTACTTTCAGAGGGCTTTAGTTTACGTGAATAAAAAGCTATAGGGAAGAACTGTTTATCATATTACTGAAGTAGTATCCCTCTTACCCCTTGGTCTGAGGCGTCTGTTCTTGCAATAAAAAAAAAATTCCTTATTTAAATCAGGGATTTTTAAGTTAGGTAAGCTGCATTTTCCGCTTTTAAGATATCGAACGCCTGTTGATGCTTTTCAGACCATAATAAATCTACGCTCTTCTTCGTAAGATCTGTTAAAGGAGCTGTCATCATTGAAGAGTTACATATTTACATACGATTGTAATACCCACTACAGCGCCAAAGTGCTGTATCCCCCTTTTACGTTAATAAGTACCGGAAAGTTATGAATAGCCGACACCTTACCATGGACTACTTTTAAGACCTTGACCAGACACATAAAAACCTAGATAAACATGTTCGGTTTTAAAAAAAACTCACATTTTAGATATTTTACTCTGAGATTATTTGTCTTTGTCTCTGTAGCACTAGCTCTACTTTATGTGAATGTACTTCTAAGGTATTAGAAAAGATTACAAGATCATCCATATAGGCATGTAGGTTATCCCCTAAAAGTCTCCAAACACTATATTGTAATTGGGGCGCAACGTAAGCCGGAGGCATACGTAAAAATTGATAATGTCCCCTGGGTGTGCTGAAAACGGTGTATGAGGTACAATCACGGTTAAGGTAATGGTATCTGGTAAAAGCATTTAAGTAAGTCCAAGTTGGTGAAAAAAATTTATTCTAACCTAACAGAGATAAGATGTCGTCGGTACATCGCACTGGAAACTATCGGAAGTCGTTTCCTTGTTTAAGCGACAGTAATCTACGCAGATACGCCAAGTCCGATCTTTTATGGCATGACGTCTGAGGGAAAAATTATATGGGCTATTTGATTTCCTAATGACTCCTATTACTAACATTTTTCAACTTCGTCATTTATTTCTATTTTGAACTTTCATTGGGGTTCTACACGAAGGTACGTATATAGCTTTATGTTTGTCCTTAGACCGTATTTTGTTTTCAATGACATCCGTTTTTCTCCCAGAGATCACTCGCTAGTGGAGAAACTTCCTGGTATTCAGGTGAAAGATAAAAAAAAGAAAAAAAAAATTCTGCTGAATCACCTCTGCTTGAATGACTTTACGGATATTACTTTAGATAGATTATCAGAGAGATTCATCCACGACTGGTTGGGCGTGATTAAAAATTAGCAACAATAAAAAATGCGATATTTATAACTTCCGTATCCACGATATGTATACTTTTAGGGCTTTGTTCGCGGAAATCGTTATAATTCAGAGTGTCGGGAAGGATTAAAATTTCATTTCCCAGCAAAGTCTTTTTACACGCACTAAGACATTCGAGGGTGCATGCTTCTCGAGATTTTGCGTGCAAATTGCGACTGCGGTTGTGGGAGAATTCTGTTGGGGTCATTTGAACAATGTTACGATTTATGAGACAAATGTATAGTTCCTTTATATAAGTTATTATTTGATTAACTGTCTCATTTTTGTTCAAACGGATTTTAATATGTTTGAAGGTTTATAGGATTTTCCTTTGATAAACCACGCCTTATTTTGGCAGGATGTAAGATAATATTTTGTATACCCCTAGATGGATCTTACAATTACACTACATACAGATCAATGTTTTTTATAACTATAGAGGTATCTGTAAGCGCTCGCTTATCCGGACTTCTCATTAGGGAAGTTCGAACAACAGACGGTGAGTCCGTAAATACAAGATATTACGTGTATTAAGAAATAAAACAAGATATTCTAATTTTTACGGCGCGTACAGTTGGGCTTAATCCACCAGTACTCATAATAACTTATGTATTAAAAAAACGAAAACCTGCTCTGATTACTTTATACGGTCGTGTGTTTCATAGGAAAAATCCTTTTTAATTCAAAAAGATATTGGTATGAACCAACATCGCTTTTCCCCACTCTGCTAGAGTCGCTTATTGTGTGGAATTTGCTATGTTTTGAACACTTCGGCAGTTTTTGACTAACCTTGACCGCTTGACTAGGTGACACAGTAACCGAGTTTGCTTGTTTGATTCTGAAAGGCTACTGTTCTATTTCTTTTTGTAATAATTAGGATCCTTCTCTTTATTACCATCGGCAACGTATTGTGTGTTTTTTAGCATTATGTTGCTGGTTACGTATAAAGCAATGAATGATGAACTATTAGGAACTGAGCGATTACTAATAACAAGTTATCACTACTGCATACAATTTTAACTGTTTGTACTTCATTCTTTGCTAAAATTTGAAATAGTGAGGGATCCTGGTCAGCGCATTTAGCCTGATGAAAGTTTTTTACAGACATGTTATTCCTTGCAATCCAGCCGTATTTTTAAAGTTAAGTTGAGTCATTGAGGTTCGATATTTTATATAACTCAAAAACTCAAGGCTAAAACTGCGATCGGGACTTGCAAAGGAGCATTTATTGTCATGACCCGAAATAGTGTTACCTCTAATTTATCTAGATTTGTACGGGTGTTCCACTTGTTTTTTGTGTGTTTTCTAATCACTACGGTGCTTAACGACCCTATCCATGCATCTGTATAAATACAGACGTCCACTGCGTAAACGCATATTCACTGTTTAATATGATTTGTAACGTAAGGGATTAATAATCACCCAAAATGATAAAATTAACATAGTATATGATTATGATATTTCAGTAGAACTTCTGGAAACAGACACTCAAAGATAAAAACTCGCAGTAGCGAAATCTCAAGATGATATAGATAATTTCTGTAAAAAAGTAAGATTAAGAAATGTCTCGTAACTTCAGCCACAGGAATAACGAAATTCGACCTGTCAAAGGGAAACCACTCAAAGTTCACTCCAAATGAATAAAAAACATTGGTACTTAGCTTGCTTTTGTGGGAAGTCACGGTGTTCCGATAAACGACACACGGCCTTGGTCCTCCTTCTCTATTTAGCGGACGACCTGGTTTGGCTTCAGTTTCCCCCGTTCGCGTTGTTTCGAAGATTCGAGCCCTTGAAAGATCCGATGCTGCAGACGCGTTCGGTTTGTTTCTTGAAGTGCCGGAAACGCTCACTAACGATGTTTTCTTGAATGATTCTAATGAGAGACGAAGCTTGCGTTGTCGTAGGAAAAAAGAAAACACGTCGGTTTTGTTTCTTGAAGTTATTCACTAAACAATGATACTAAGTGCTTGAAGAATCTGTTGCTTTCGTCGTCGTTGAAGAGTCTTATTGTTTTCTGAAGTCGCTCACTAACGATGATACTATGTTGCTTGAAGAATCTCTTGCTTCCGTCGTCGTTGACTTCTTATGATACATGATTTATTATTCTGGTTTTTTCTTCGTAGGACGTTGTAGAGTTCTTCTGGTCCGCTGCCACCAATATTAGGGCTAGTGCCTATATGATAAGGCGCCCTATGAGGTAATGTTAGACTAGCGATAATCTATACGCTAAGTCGGTTGGTATTGCACTTCCATCTTCAATGGAGTGTCTGGGGTTTTGTAGATCACTTACGAAGTCGGTATTATCTTTACGACGATGTGTTAAACTCATGGTTCGGTGAGGTTCTTGTAGGAAAACACAAGGTAGTAAAAATAGTATATTCTTCTGAAGTTTTATATGCTGAAGATCAGGTATGATCGTACAAGTCTTCTATGACGATAGCTTGATCGCTTCTGCCAATGATGATGGCTAATCCTATTCCTCTACATGATAAAGCTTAGGTAAAGAGGTACAGGTCTTCTAATAACGATAGCTAACTCTGTTCTGCCTGTCTACCATCTCTGTTACAAGTTATGAGGGAACAGACAGTAGTTCGAACATATGAACATACATACAATGACATAGTTTCATACGAACACACAATCAAATGAGACACGCTACAGATCACGTAGGCGGTAGTTGTCTCAAGCAGGGAGCTTGGACTAATGTTTATAAACAATTCAATGACTACAGGTGACGGCATGTTATCTTAGCCTACATACTTATTGTATACGTCATCTTTAGCGTCTCTAGTCTGATCACATTCCTGCAAGCAATCTGGTTAACCTCTTTAGTTTTAGACTTTTATATATATGGACTAACATTCCATATTTTTATTATGTAAACACTTACATATATATATATATATATATATATATATATATATATGTGTGTGTGTGTGTGTGTGTGTGTGTGTGTGTGTGTGTGTATGTGTAAATAAATTCTACTGTTGAAACAGGATACGCATCAAGTATAAAAGGCTGATTATAACGCTGTTTTAAATCTAATGACTATATTTTTTGTAAGACTTCCACCCTTATCAAGTAGTGATATGGCAAGGAGTTTCATTAGAGAAATATAGTCCCCTGTGATAAGTCATATTTTGGTTTCAATGGTAAATCTCTCTCGGAAAGATTAATGCAACATAAACGATCAGTTAGATATGGACAACATAGTTCAGGAATTTTCCATCATATAAATAACACGAACCATACCATGGATTGGAACTCATCCCGAATTTTATACAAGAGCAGTCGTCGATACAAATGTCAAATGGTGGAATCTTCACTAATAAAACAACAAGATAATAGGAAAACCCTTTCCAATAGAAGCTGAGACTCTGACCAAATAGACAACATCTTTCTTAAGGCAACGATGAAGCGGATTAAGACAATTAACAGAACTCACGATGGCTCAGCGACGTCCCCAGGCATCACTTAAAGGCATATATCCTGATATATATTTCTCTAATGAATACTCCTGTCATTCACTGCTTGATAAGGGTGGACGAAAGTCCACCGAAATATAGTCCTTAGGTTTAAAACGGCGTTTTGTTGGGCCTTTTTATACTTTACACACACACACACACACACACACACACACACACAC
>NC_061088.1:41923818-41928818 GCF_015104395.2 Macrobrachium nipponense | reverse complement strand
ATATCGAGCTACAATGTCCTTTAATATCTAATTCGCTCTACCTCGGAATTAATATATTTTCATATATGCTTAACCGAAGGGGAATTTTTTCTCGATAATAGACTTGCCTGGACCAGGCAAGTCTATTATTATCGAGAAAAAATTCTCCTTCGGTTAAGATATATGAAAATATATTAATTCCGAGGTAGAGCGAATTAGATATTAAAGGACATTGTAGCTCGATATATGTAATTGAATCACGGAAATGTGATATGACTTATATATATATATATATATATATATATATATATATATATATATATATATATATATATATATATAGATATATATATATATATATATATATATATATATATATATATATATATATATATATATATATTTTGAATAAGCCTTCACTTCCCGTGGTAGGATTCGAACCAACCAAAGGGTGGAGCTCTTTGTTTCTTTGGAGTGGCTTTCATTCACCAAGGCAATGAAAAGACACCACAACAGAGCACATGCGCATATGCACTAAAACACGCGTACACACGCACATATATGTCATATGAGTGGGTATAATTTATATAAATATACTAGCTAACCAACCCGGCACTGCCCAGGTAAACTCTTAGTGACACCCAATAAACTATCCCTCTCTCTCTCTCCTCTCTCCTCCTCTCTCTCTCTCGCTTTCTCATTGCTGTTAAGATATTTGCTTCATTGACATTGCCCAGCTTTTTTGACATTTTACATTTCACCAATTATGACCCCCATTCCTATCGGGGCTTAACTTAACCTTGAAGGGCATCAGGAATCCTTCTATTCATCGCAGCTATCTCGAAAACTATGGATTAGACTCTAATATCTGTAGTTTTTGGTTATTTTTAAATGTCACCACCTTCTCACCCCTTCTTGCACCCCTCCTTCTTATCAGGGCTGAATTTGAATTTAAAAACTATGGATTAGACACTTATATCTGTATTTTTTGGTTATTTTTAACTTGTCACCACCTTCCCAACCATTTTCACTAGCCCCCCCCCCCCACCACCCCAACCCCCCTGCCTTTCTATTGGGGCTGAATTGGACTTAAATGGCTTCAAGAGTGTCACTATACATACCTCTAAAACTATGGATTAGACAATGATATCTGTCGTTTTCTATTATTTTGGCCTGTCAATCCTACTCCTACCCCTTATTACCGCACTTATTATCAGGACTGAATTTGGGCTTGAAGTGCATTGGGAATGTCACTATTCATTTCAGTGACCTTGAAAACTATGGACTAGACATTAATATCTGTTATTTTCAGTAATTTTTACATTTCACTCCCTCCCCACAGGCCCCTTTACCCAAACAATGGTCCAATTTTGATTCTGTTTTCACCATGACCTTTCCAGATTTGATATTGACTTATATTGATAACCTCATCAAAATTGGTCAAGAAATGTGAAAATAGCGTTCATACATACAATTATTTATCCGATTCAATATGTCTTCTTCGAATGGAAAGTCTCGAAAATTCATCACAAGCAGATGAAAACGTCGGATATTGTCAAGGCATTAATTATTACTAGCTGAGCGAACAGGTCGTAGAACATTGTGTCCTCGAAAATTGGTTTTGTCTCTCTCTCTCTCTCTCTCTCTCTCCTCTCTCTCTCTCTCTCTCTCTCTCTCTCTACCTGTTTTTTTCGATTCCCAAGATCTTTTGACGTAGATAAAAAGTTATGCAAGTTTTCACGAAGGAAAATTGACATTTCACTACAAAACAGTAATTTCGTTAGGAAATAAAGTAATAGAATTATGCCTTTAAATGGCAAATGCTGACCATAACATTAGTGATGCTGAAACAAGTTTTTAGCATAATATGATTTCGTGAAATGCATAGACAAGTATATATATATATATATATATATATATATATATATATATATATATATACATTAATACATGTATAATATATATATATACACATATAATAAGTATTTGTATATAGTATGTATATATATATATATATATATACATATATATATATATATATATATATATATATATATATATATATATATATATATACATTATATACATGTATATATATACATATACACATATATAATGTATTTGTATATAGTATGTATATATATATATATATATAGTATATATATATATATATAGATATATATGTGATAGTATATATAGTATATATATATATAGATATATATATATATATATATATATATAATATAGTATATATATATATATATATATATATATATATATATATATATATATATGATATATATATATATATATATATATATATATATATATATGTATGTATATATATATATATATATAGTATATATATATATATATATATATGTATATATATACATATATATATATATATATATATATATATATGTATATATATATATATATATATATATATATATATATATATATATATATATATATATATATACATATATACATATACATATATATATATATATATATATATATATATATATATATATATATATATATGTATATATATATATATATATATATATATATATATATTGTTACGAAGTGCCAAGTATCTGGTTACCATTTATCAATCATTACCTCACCAAAAGCCAGACACCTGAACCCTCATAACACGTTTAAACGACTGAATGCTCTAAAGGCAACAGTGATCCCTTAACACGTTACCAGTATTGCAGAAAATCAGGTTAAGTTCATCAAAACAGGTGTGAGGTAATCTTGTAAGTAATTAAATTAATCAAAGGGCATCACTCCATCAACAACTTTAAAATCTAAGTATTTCCCTGATTTCAGAAGTCTAAGTACTTCCCTGGTTCTAAGTCACTTCAAGTAAATTGAAGGAAAGCAAATCAATTACCACTCTATGTTTCTACCTAACATAAATATAATCATAATTAAATTCAAATATACTGTTTATAAATGAAAATACTTATAAAAATTTTAAATACAAAAATTTATTATTAAACTCAAAATTTATAAGTGAAATTCACAATATCAGGGAAAATTACTGTTACTTGAAAACAAAGTAAAGTTTAATTGATTCTTGAATCAAATTAAGTAAAATTAAATCAAAATTAATTTATCACAAAATTCAAGAAAATTAATTCAATTGAAATTAATTCACAAGTGCTAAACAACAACAAAACTTGAAAAGAATTCTAAGTAAATGCAAATTAATTCACAAATGTTAAATTTAATTAAATGTGCAATGATTAAGCAATGAAAATAACTAAGTCAATTAATTGTGAATGTAAATGAAAATAAAACAAAATAAAAGACACACTTCAATAAGAAAATGAACAAGTGCACAAACAGTGGAACAAACACAAACACAAAAAAATAAAAATCAGCAATGTGTAAAAGTGTAAATCTTTTTCACTCAAAACATTATAACCAACAGTTTTTACCAAACCTTCATAACCACCTGTTATTAGTTAACCACAGTTCCTATCAATTATTAGTTAACCACACTCCCTACCCATTATTAGTTGCAACTAATAAAAATATAACACTTTACCTTTTTGGTATAACAATTCTTTCTTTCTCTTGCTGCAGCTTGTATATCACACTTTCACAAAAACCAGGCGCCGTTACGAAACAATGTTTGTTCAGATTCCACAAAAGAAACTAAATAACACTAAATAAACTCTAAGAAATATCAAATATGAAGTTCTAAGTTACGAGTGACCAATTTACGTTACGTTAATGTAATCTCAATTATGTCGAGGGAGAGAGAGAGAGAGAGAGAGAGAGAGAGAGAGCTATCTAACTGCCTCTAGGTTCTATGATCTAATGAAATCTTCTTCCTTGCGGAAACTGGATTGGAGATATGATACAAAACGTTCTTGGCACAAATGCTTCTAGTAGCTTCGAAATCTGACGCAATCTTCATAAAGAAATGTGCAATCTCCACGTGGGACTCGGCAAAGACATACGCGTACGAGTCCAGTCTGTTAAAAAAAAAGACACGTACACGAAGGAGAAGTCTTATCACGTACGATCGACACGAAGGAGAAGTCTTATCACATACGATGACAGATTCTCCAAAACACAAATGAAGATTTCAGATCACTTATCAAAACGCGTTGGCAGATTTAGGAAAGCAAACAGATCTCGCAGACCCTCTAATCTTACAGTGTTGACATAAAAGTTAAACATTCGTAGTTTTCGAACAGACAAAGGAAGTCTCTCTCTTTTTATTTTCTACGTTAATATATATTCTTTTACAATATGTAATGCGAAATCTGAACACACATTTAAAACATCCTATTCTAAGCTATCTAGGAATCTGAAAAAATGTTACACAATCTACATGACATTTCAAAGAGAGGAAACATGCATTTTGAAAGTAGCAATATATAATTATATGTATATATATATATATATTATATTATATATATATATATATATATATATATATATATATATATATATATATATATATGCATATATATATGCGATCCTCACATGAAAATTAAAGAAGAAAGGGCCAAGTCTTTCAACTTTTATTCCAAAGTCATCTTCAGGGTACTGAACAATTTTAAGGGAACAACTTACACAATAAAGCAACAAGAGGCAACAAATAACAATGAAACAAGTCATCAACCTACTTAAGTATGCAAATAAACATTGTTCAAAACAAAAGACATACTTAGGGGAAATAAACAGTTACTACAAATCACAGTATAAAACTGTTTGAAAAATATCTAACAGCACGTTTAACTTTTAAATCATCAAGAATAAAGCTTTTCAACAATTAGTCCATCTTAAAAAGACCATCGCTCATATTCATGTTATTAAAAGAACTATTGAGGCAACCTTCAACTAACAATCTGTCATGCATTGATGAACTTCTAAAAACGACTCTAGCTTAATTCCAGTCTATAGGGTGTTCAAAGTCTCTCACGTGAAAAAAAATGGCACTTGAACTGTTTGCAACCCGTACGTTATATTTATGCTGTGTAACTCTC
>NC_061088.1:41916318-41918818 GCF_015104395.2 Macrobrachium nipponense | reverse complement strand
TAAGGCCGAGATGGCCCCACAGGTTGCGAATCTGTGGAGTCACCAAGGCTGGCAGTGTGCTCTGGCACAGGTGAAGAGTCCTCTCTGGCCGTGATTTGAGGTGGTGAGGTAGCTTGGCCCTGGAGTGGTGTGGGGGAGGGACATCCCCAGAGGAGGTCCCGTCCCAATAGGAAACCTACTCCATGCCGAATCGTACGTACCACACCTAGGCGGTGAGGTTTGGTGCACCAAGGAGTGGTGACCTGCAGGACGACTGTGGGAACGGTCTTGGACTGTCCTTCGACCCAAGTCATGGCCCACCTGATGTGCTCGTCAAACTGTGGCACTGGCTGGCACTGTCCCACGGTCTATAAGACACAGGATCGGAGCCGGTATCTACCGTAACTGGCAGAGTCGCAGGTAGGGTAGAGCCATCCAGGGTGCCACTGTGACTGAAGAGGTCCACACCCGCTCAGGGTGAGACCTGGACTCGGGCATAACGGCCGAGGGGGTTGTGGCACTGATCAGGTGGACGTGCCGGGTCGAAGGCACGTGCTTGGGGCACCCGGGATATCCAGGGGAGTAGTGCCCTGTAGCCCCACAGGCTCTGCAGGAGTCCCTCTGCTGGGCTGGTCTCCGGAAGGCATCTGATTGGTCTTGAGAGGAGGCTGAGGCACCGTTCGGTGGCCTAGGAGGGTTCTGAGGGGTTTGTGGCTCTCAGCGCTCTTCAGGCTGCACTCTGCTGCGAGGTGACCCACTTTCTTGCAAACGTTGCAAGTCCGTGGGTGTCCTTGGTGGGCGTCCTTTGGCCGAGTGGATCCAGAGAGATGACCGGGTGGCACTATGCGTCGGTGGGCGGTGCTGTGAGAGGGGTTGAAGGTCTCCCAGTCGTCAGCCAGGCGACAAGCTTCCGCAAGTGTCTTGGGTTGCTTGTCGTTAAGGTGCACTGCGAGTGGCCCAGGTACACACTGGTAGAGGTCTTCCAGCATGATCCTGTTTAAAACAGGTCCTGGAACTCGGGTGCACGACATGGCCTCGAGTCCAGCGCTTCCCGGCTTGGGTTTTTGTGGTAGGAGTAATCTCCCCAGCCCAACCAACTTCCTTTGCCTGACCTCTGAAACGCTGCCTCCACCTCTCCGGGGTGATTTCATAGGCCTTTGAAATGACCCGGCGAACTTCCACCAGGTCCCCTCGCTGACCCTGATCCAGTGAGCGGAGGGCAGTCTTAGCCTTGCCGTCCAGGTGCTTGGCAAGCAGGGCGGCCCTCTCTATCTCAGTGGTAGGGTAGTTTACGAATAAGGCTTCTACTTCTTCCAGCCATGCCTCGGGCTCATCTCAGTCCACTTCGGGATGAGAGCGTTAATGCTGGCAATGGGGTTGGACGCACTGTAGGCGTGGGGCTGGGAGCTGGCTGCATGGCTAGGGCTTCGGCGTTCACCTGTCGTGCCTTCTCCACCTCGAGCTCCTTCTCCTTGAGAGCTAGCTCATGCTTCCTCTCTTCTTCCCTTGCCTTCCTCTCTGCTTCTTTTTCCTTCCTCTCTGCTTCTTTTTCCTTCCTCTCTGCTTCTTTTGTCCTTACCTCTCTGCTTCTCTGGCGGCTCTCTCTTGCAGGAGCAGATCATCCACCTGCCCCTTCACCCACTGGGTGAGTTCCTGAACCCAGTGTAACCGGCGTTCGTGCCCAGAGCCATGAGGGTCTGGAGCCTTTCCAGCTCCATGGATATATGTGGTTGGGCAGCAGAAGCCATTTCCTTAGGCTGCAGTGGAGGCTTGGATGAAAAAAAATCTTAAAGGACTGGGTGCTCTGTGGCACTTTGGGGAGTGGCACCTTCTGATGAGGCGGACAACTCAAATGGAGTGTGCGGCGCACGTCACACTAAGGGGCGTTCCGCAGGACGGACACGCAGGTAGAATGGCTACCTGTACGGCCTGTACAGGTGCAATGGCACTTATGAGGAGGCGTTCCTTTGAGCACTGGTATCGTGCTGGTGTGTCCCGGACACTACACGCAGTATACTCAAGTATACCGAAGTGAAATGGCACTCTGTTCGGGGCAGAGTGTAATGGTGGAGGAGAGAAAAGGTAAAAGGTGGAGTACTTCAGCGGCCAGTCGGTGAACAGTGTCAAGAATTAGTGGCACTGTAAAATGATAAGACCTGACGTGCACTGGTGGTGGCCAGTCCTAAACTGGTAACGACTTCCCTGTCTGGAAGTAATGAATTGGCGTGGCACACTGTGCGAATTGTGCTTGCGGTATACGCAAGTCTTTCGTGATAAAGAAAATGAAAAGACCACTCGGGCAACGACAGGTAATGGAAATTTTAGAAATGCTCAGTCACTCGCTGAAGTACTCGATAAAGGAAAACAAATAAATGTTTGCAAACTGCACTGGACACATGCGCGTACGTATCACGCTGTGTAAATGAAAGACACAAGAGACTAAAATAAGGTTAATTCGGCATGCTATAATTAATGGTAAGATGTAGTACTCTTGGCTTCGTGAATACTGGGTTCTGGTTCT
>NC_061088.1:41869933-41910818 GCF_015104395.2 Macrobrachium nipponense | reverse complement strand
TATAGAAATTTATTTTTCATTATGATGGATTGAGGCTGAACAAACGTGACCAGTTCACCTCAAACAGGCATTCATTTTTCCATCTAGTGCTAACCTCTTTACCACCTCTTCGTGCATCTGCATTCCTTGCCCTTTATCCAGTCTTTCGCCAATTGTATTTTCTAATCAACTACTCTTCTTAATTATGTGTACCCTATTTACCATTCATATTCGGCATCCAGACTGACATCCATGAGGTAGACCCAGCTCATGGCACATTCCACCTTGCTTTCGTGGACACTTCTCTTCTGAACCTTCTGGGCTTCGCTTCTTGTATGACTCACTCATCATACCAACATCTTTGACTCACATATTAATACACCAAACAACCACTTCTATTTTTCCCCTACCCTTATTATCACATTCCCTGCCCCAGCTGCTGCCATGTTTCCATTTAGTCTCATATCCTTAATCTTGATACCACTCATTTCCATTTTTCTCATACAAACTTCCAGAATCGTTCACTAATGCGTGCAGCTTCCCTCACCTATCAGTATTCTTGTCTTTTATTTTTATTTTCTCGCGACTTCAACTATAAAAGCTTTACACTTGGTTTCATTATAACAGACATTTCTGAGTGACCCTCTTTTAAGCGAAAACGACAGTTTTTGCTATGTATAATGTAACATAAACTTCTTGTTATGACACATATTTCTAATTTGATTTGAAAAATTGCCTTCTTTAACATATATCCCAACACTCTCTACCACAGTATCACCAGTTGTATTTAAGCATCCTCTAGGTTCATATATGCCGTACGAAGTAATTCTTACACTCGTTATTGCGATCCTACTATTTCTTTACAAACAATTCTTCTATCACTCTTTTTTATGTTAGAACCAACGCTCCTGTTCCCTCAACATTGTTTCTCCTATTGTCTACCATAATCATGCCGTCCACATTTCCATGTATGCCAAGTAGTGATGTGCGCCTATAGATTTTATCTTCACCACCATCAGTTTCTTCCTTTGAGAAGAATCAGTTATTCTTCTCTACGGTTCTTTTGCTTTCTGTCCAGCCGACATCTCCGTGGACACACCCTGATTAGTCTTTTAGCGTTATGGTTAACGCCTGGCTTCCACAGGCATTCTTAAGTTTATCCTAATGCTTTCCATTATTCCATTATTCATGTTTTTTATATCTTCATTGCTATTATCCTATACATTCACCAGCTCTTCAAAAGTAATCAATTCCACAACAATGATAATTATCTTCGGACAGCATTTATCATTACGCATCTTTTTTCAGATCTATTTGGTTTGTTCAACTTTCCCTCTACATATTTCTTTATCCCCATAATGCAACAGTCCCCGTTTCTCGCTAAAGCATTTGCTTAGATTTTCCCCTGTGCTTTCATCACTCTCCCCTGTTAATATATCTCTGAACTATCTGGTTCACTTCGTGCAGTCCCCTTACTTATAGTATATTCAGTCACTTAACCTCTCTGTTCATTGTCCTCCATTTGCTTCATTTGCCCCGCCTTCCTGCGAGCCTACGCCTGCAAACAACCTGACGTTGTTCACGTTGAAAAGGTGAATCCTGTTTTTCATTTAATTTTTCTTCATATTCCTTCTACATTTATATTTCCTCAACTTTACGTCACATTTTTCACCATCTTCTCCATCTATCCTTTTCTCATTTATTATAACAACGGCTTGTCAACCGTCAACCTCTATCTGAGTACATTTCATTGCAGGTAATCCCACCCACTAACTACGTACTACGAGTATATTTCTGTCTGTAAAATCTGTCTCTGGCAACGGACACAGTCACTATTAATCCGTCTATAAACTCAGCCACATACTTCCAACTTCCGCTGCTGCAGTCAGTTTCAAACGCATTTCTTGAATTCATAAACTTACTGTAACACATACATCTCTCTCTCTCTCTCTCTCTCTCTCTCTCTCTCTCTACAAGCGCACACATACACACACACACAAACACACACACAGACACACACACACACACACACACACATATATATATATATATATATATATATATATATATATATATATATATATATTATATATATATATAAAGCGAATTGCATAGGAAAATGATAGTCAGAAATCCAAGCGCTTTCCTCTTTACTCAGACATTGTCAAGCAGTTAACTCCTTGACAATGTCTGAGTAAAGACGAAAGCGCTTGGATTTCTGACTATCATTTTCCTGTGCAATTCGCTTATTTATGAAGTCATGTGCATCAACTGTGATTTTTAAGCGCATATATATATATATATATATATATACATATATATATATATATATATATATATACATATATATGTATATATATATATATATATATATATATATATATATATATATATGTGTGTGTGTGTGTGTGTGTGTGTGTGTGTGTGTGTGAGCGTGTCTATATACTACAAATATAAGCGTGTGTGAATGTATATATAGTCAGAACTTCAACCCATGAACTGATATAGTATTAGGCTTGTGCTTTGATATTGTGTGAGAACCTAATTTGAATGCCAGGAACTGTCTTGTTAAGGGTTGCATAAGAACATTATATATTGACGTTGAAGATGAAAGACAAATTTTCGACAGAGTCTGGCGTGAGGCCCAAGCGCTTGGCGAGCCCTTCGTCGTACTGTTTTCTAGTTTATCTGTATTTCTCTCTCTGCGTTCATCACCGCTGCTGTCGATGGCTCAACATCTGGCGAAACTTATAGTGCCTCACTCTTTTGTGTTGATGTTGATGGCTTGCATTTGTAGTTTATAGTGCTTATAATGACCTGTTTTTAATTATGTCCACAGTTTGCCTGCTTACCTGTTCGCTTCGTTCGCGTGTGATATCACACTACTTATTTAATCAAGTATTTCGGCGTTTTGACAAATATTTGATCTGTGATCAGCAGGACTACGAGATGGAAAATCATAATTCTCTTATTTTCTCTCTGGCGATCGATCATTCTGTTTGCCGAATAAAACTGGCGTGTTATAGTGACTACTACTGTAGTACCAAAGCAATATTCGATCTGCAGTTTCCGCAGAAAGATCTGCCCGAAGGGAAACTCAGCCTGTCCTTTCTTGAATGTTTACTTGACAAAAAGTAAAGTAAAGATAATGGTAATAAAAATAAATTGTAAATAAATGGAAATCTAAGTCAAATAAGAAATATACTGACAGATAATTCAAGACAGATTTCCCAACCGTGTGATAGAAGCACCGGAGCCAAGATATCTGATGAGTAGAGAACAGTATCAAAGAGGAAAATCAGAGACCATTTCTAAAATCACCTCACTCATCCATCTTCATCAGAATTTAGCATTTCAATGGAAAAGTAGTATAATGTCAACGACTTTCGAACGTCAACAGCCTTTGGCCCATAAATATTGGGTATCTGAACACAGCAACACTCGCATAGTTTTCTGTAAAATAGGCAATGATGTCTACGGAATAATTGCTGCTATTATATGATAATAGCATAAACTAAAGAGGCCTTTCCATTTTCCCCCTCGCGCTCTAGCGCCGGAATCAAATCTTTTGGGGATTACTTGGGCCACATTCCCTCGCGTGGCCAGTATGCTCCATTTCGTTTCTGTTTTGGAGCCATTCCACTTGTCTGATTTTCTCTCGCTTTCATAATTGGAGTTAATGAAAACGCATTCTAGAATTTAGCTTTGAAAATGCGAAAGCGGGATCCTTCAATTGATTCTGCTGGTAATGTTATAGCCACTCCCTGTTAGAAAAAAAACATTTTAGTCTGGGCAATTTCGATGTCGATAAAGAGAAGTGTCCATTACAAAGACAATAAGTTCCTCGCTGGGCGAGTGGTTTTCGCGCTCGGCTGCCAATCCGGTGGTCCGGAGTTCGATTCCCGGCTCGGCCAGCTCGGAATCAGAGGAATTTATTTCTGGTGATAGAAATTCATTTCTCGATATAATGTGGTTCGAATCTCACAATAAACTGTAGGTCCCGTTGCTAGGTGACCAATTGGTTCCTAGCCACGTAAAAATATCTAATCCTTCTGGCCAGCTCTAGGAGAGCTGTTAATCAGCTCAGTGGTCTGGTAAAACTAAGATATACTTAACTTTACAAAGACAATAGTTTCTAGATTAAAAATAATCACCATAAAGATATCAGTAGCCTCTGACTTATAGACTTTTAAACCTAAGAATTTATCCTCCAATTGGAACTGACTTAATTTCAGGATGTTTTTAATTTTCTCTCTTATAAGAAAAGGAACTGTAGCAATTATTATCATTATCATTTTATTATTATTATTATTATTATTATTATTATTATCATTATTATTATTGCTGTTGTGTTTTGTTATTATTTATGTGTTCCCAAACGAAAAATTTCCCGTTGAGATATATGATCCATTAAAGCGGAATGTATAAAATGAAAACAGGAAAGGCACCGGGGTATAAATATATGACCTTATGATGCATGAGACGGTTGGCGTATAAAGCTGCCCTCCATATTTACAGCACCAATAAAGGAGGAGACATCTGTAATTTATATATCTGCTCAAAAACCCCGTGCCATTGTACTTTCCCCCACCCTCCTTCGTGCCTCCCCATCTCCACCCCATCCAACCGTCTTAGACCGGGTTCTTACTCATGTCTCTGGTGGGTCCTTTAAAAGTAAACATAAATCACGACTTGGCAACTGTGAAGCAACCTGATGCGCTCGATGCCAAGTCGAGGGAAAACGTGACGTTTCCCACCGCGATTACGAAGAGAGGAGCAAATCGAGAAAGAGCGACATGGCCACCTGTAGTGTAAGTAAGGCCAGGAGATACAATGTAAGAGAAAGGAAGCTACGTAAAAGTGACCTTTGCTTTTTGAGTGCATTGATAAATATATGCAAAACAAAATCATGAAAATATCCTAAGAAGTTTTGTTTATTGGATAAGGAGGGTTATTTTTCATGTTTGCTGTCTTTTAGTATGGTTGTGTTTTACGTGCGCATTTTCCACTGTTTAAAAATATGTGGAGAACTACTAGAATATTCCACTCATCGGCTGAGATACATTGTATATGAATCACGTAAAAGCATCTGGTTATTGAAACGGCAAAAAAAGGAGAAAAAGATAGAAAACTTATCTGGCCTGACTCTTCTGTAGAACGCGGCGCTATCGTAAAGGGATCGACGGATGTCTGCCTTCGATTGTGAACGCCTCTCCCTGTGACACTTCCATTCATTGTGGAATTGTGTCAAGGGGAAAATACGGTTCTGATGTGGGTCTCTCTCTCTCTCTCTCTCTCTCTCTCTCTCACACACACACTTACAAACACATACATACTGTATGTACTTTAGAACATTCACATCAACTGTGCATCTGATGTCTAGGCCCGTCCCTTACGACGCTCCTGATTGGCTGCTAATAAACCAATCACAGGGCTGGAATCTCAGTCTCTCTCGAGAGTTCACATAGGCAGGGTGTATGTTCCACCTCTCCTGAGGGTTACGTCTATCAAAAGTATCCCTCAGAAGAGGTGGAACATGCATCCTGCCTATGTGAACACTCGAGAGAGACTGGCCTAGACATCAGATGCATGGTTGATGTGAATCTACTATAGTATGTACTTTCTTGGGAAAGGTTGTTGCCAGTTATGGTTTAATGGTAGAATGTCATAGCGCTGCAGAAGAAGGAAGTGATATTGCAGTTTATTAAAGCTTTCAGGAATCAATGAAACCAACAGCCGTAGCTTTGCTTTAAAGAGGAAGAAACACCGACCAAATTAAACTATCTGAGGTTAGACTAATGTTACAAACCTGACTGAGCTGAGAGGATTAAATTCCTTTAATTTAGTGCAGATTGTCGGCTGGTTATTGTCAACAGGTTGTGGTTTTGCTTTGAGTAATATTGCATTCATTTTGTCTTGGGTCATCTTGCATGTTTGCATTTCTTATTAGGGTCCCCAGAAATTACTGTGGTGACTGTCCCTTTTTATCCAGGTATTCCTATTCTGTCTGTCCCTCTTTTCCAGAAATTGCTGTGGCGACTCCCTTTTTTCCAGGTATTCCTATTCTGTCTGTCCCTCTTTTCCAGAAATTATTGTGGTGACTGTCCCTTTTACCCAGGTATTCCTGTTCTGTCTGTCCCTTTTATGTGGTGACAGTCTCTTTTATCAAAGTATAATTATGCTGTCTGTCCCCTTTAACAAGGTATTACTGTGCTGTCTGTCTCTTTTAACTAGGTACTACTACTTTCTCTGGGGCCATTTTTTATTAACATTCCTTTTAGTGTGTTATTATAGGAAAAAACTATACTATTTGACTTATCAGCTTTTGTAATATGGATAGTATTGTTCATTAAATCATTGTTAAAAGCTTTTAATGTCAACCTTGTTTTTTCCTATAATAACACACTAAAAGGAATGTTAATAAAAAATGGCCCCAGAGAAAGCAACAACATAATATATAAAATTCCATGTATGGATTGTCCCTCATTTTATCTCGGACAGTCTAGCAAAGGCCTAGAAGTAAGGCTAAGCCAGCATAAATATTCCGTAAAAACTGGGCAAAAATCCATTGCAATATTCATTCATTTAAGTGAAAACAACCACCGAATAAAGTGGGATGGTAGTTCAGTAATTGCAAGGTCAAGAGATGTCTTATCACGAAATTTTTTAGAATCTGCTTTAATACAACTTACTTTTCATTGTAATTTCAATGTTAGTCGTGGCCTTTTTCATTTAGACCCTTGTATCTGTAACATGATTAAGAATGACCTCAAAGATATAATTACTGACTTAAATAAAAATCAGTTGCCTTAGAGTTATTATTTTTGTTGTAATGTATGTCTGTCATGTATTGTGAATATTGTTTTGTTTACCAAGTTCTGACTAACTGTCACCTTTAATCCTTTAATTGTCTGGACCTTGTATCTGAGATGATTGTCTTAAACCTTTAATTGCACCCATTGTTTATGCTTGTTTGGGAAGGATTTTCATCTTCCAGGTGTGTCGGATTCTAGGTACTAATCTCTTTATAATCCCTATCTGTCAGTTATACGAATATTCTTGTATTGTCTTTTCCCGTGTCTATGTCAGTCTCTGCTCAGTAAAGGACGTTTAACGTCGAAAGATCTTGCAGATCCTCATTCGTTTATTTTTCCTTCGTGGCATATATCTTTATATACATATATATGTGTATATATATATATATATATATATACATATATGTGTATATATATATACACACACATATATATATACACACACACACACATATGGCACTGGTAGAGGGAAAAGATAGATATATATATTTAAATAGTGGGGTTGATAACCTTAGCTCTCGCCGCTTTCAGACAGGAGCAAACGCTGGATTCCTCAGAGATGCTGAGATCATAAACAAATAGAAAACACGCCGTATGCATAATCGAGGTCGTGGATGCATTCCAGAGATATGAGTTAACCATGGGAAAGATTACCGAGTTACATTGTACGTTAAGTAGCATGCGCGTATCCGTACGTCTGTTAGTGGGCGTACATTCATACACAAGTGAGTCACAGAAAATTAGTTATAATCTCTTGTATGAGAATTAAAGGTTGATCATCTGTGGAACACGCCGCAGAAGAGGCGTTGGAGGTCTGCTGTAAGATGGAATCCGTCGTCTCTACTTAATAAAGAATTCTCTTGACTTAATTATAACAAATATTGTTAAGGACTCAAGTAGTAGTCGGACATATGGGGGAAAAGAGAAACTTATATACAAGATGTTTTGTTGAAAGAGTAATAGTTTTAGATGGGTTTTCTTTGGTACTTTATTTAATACTTATTTTCCTTATATCTTTATGTTAGCCAATTGGGAAAATAAAGGTTATAGTTTTGTACATCAGGAGTTTGAATTAGCCTAGACTTTGATATCTGATTTTCAGCTAGCTTCAGACGGTGACACTCAAAGGGAACCCTGAAGGGTAGGTCATGTTTCCAAGTTAGGAGTTCTCTCCAATTGTTGAAACGAGTGTCATTTTGACTTCGTAAGATGTATATATAATATATATATATATATATATATATATATATATATTATATATATATATATATATATATATATATATATATATCTTCAGTGGAGTTGAATGGAGTGAAGTTGCTAGCCTCCCAGCATGCCTAGTGGGTATTCAAAGGGTCATATGCAGACGGCGTCTGCCTTTTCATAGCGGTCGCCCATCGTTGCCTACGCCAGTGACCGAGGAACTAACTGCCGTCTCTATTCTAAGGCTATTTTATTCTAAACTACATTGCACGATATTAGATTAAAGTGTATTTGTGTATTTGATTTGGTTTCATACACTCATTATTTTGGGAAAGTACGACTTGTTATTCGCGCGTAAAACAGGGATCATAAAGATGTCTTTAGGTTCGATGAATTCTACAATTTACTGGTCTTGATCCAAGAGATTTCATACAAACCACAACCCAAGGAAGGGCAAGTACTCAGTAGGTATTGTCACTTTAGATTACGCATTCTTTATTTCACGTTTTTTTTACAACTATCATACTTTAGAAGATTAAATACGAACTGTATGAAAAAAATACCATTTCAAGATAATATGTATGATTTTCTCGTTCTGGATAAATGAAGTAAAATTGACAGGCAATATTAATTGGTCATCCTAATTGCTTTTCTTATTCAGAAAGTTTTTATGATTTTTATCTCAAATAATATAAATTTATGAAAGCTTGATAACATAAAACGGTCCTTTTTTTACTTTTTCCTAAGCTGTTTATAGCGAATCGTCTGTGATTAATACATTGCTTTGTATTTCATCCTAGCTCCAGTCATTGATGCTTTGACATTTTCTCGATGTAACACATGAATGATTGATACGTTTTCTGGTCAGTGACGCGAGAGTTTCAGGTTCTCTATTATCAAAAATTGCATCTTTCCTTTTTTACTTTATTGGTATATATTTTGCATTAGATTACGCATACACACACACACACACACACACACACACACATATATATATATATATATTATATAATATATATATATATATATATATATATATATATATATATATAAAAATATATATTTGTGCGTGCGTTTTTTGTGAGTATGTGTGTGTATGTGTGTGTTTTGCATTTGTGACAAATGTGCATGAGAATGTTCCAGGCTGGTTTCATTAGCTATGATAGTAGGCTGTACTACTACTGGACAAGAGTTTCCTGCGGAACCCATTTTTGTGGGAAGGAGTGCTCTTCAGCTGGCGGTGCGAGCCTTCCCTTCAGGCCAATGGCAGTCCCCTTTTTACTACTTGGTGTAATACCCTATTTTTAAGAGAAAGCTGATGTTTTAACACTTAGTGGTAACCAAAGGCAAAGAACGGTGTGTCTAGGACAAGGAAGAACAAAGGATGATTGTTTATGGGATGGCTGACAGAAGCGCGGCATGATGGAAGGTAAATCTTACTGTGTCAGCAAGACTGTAAGTAAGGACTTGTGGAAAAAAGTGATAGGAAGTTTATAAGGTCCAGAAACTGGGAAGACAAGAGTGAAAGAGAAGCATCTGGAAGAGTCTAAGTATGGATCTTGCTGAATTCTGAGGAAAAGAGACGGTGCTTGTACTGGGAGATTGAAATACAAATGTAAGTGATACAGTACTAGATGTTATGCTATTGGTAGTTTTGAAGTGTCTGGAGGAAGGCTTTCATAAGTATATTCGGCAAGGGTTATGCAAATAATCTGAGCTAGGTGGAAGAGCAGTACCATTAATATCATAATAGTGAGAATGTGAGTAGCTGGAGAAATAATTGGACAGTATCAAGTCAAAATTTGAACTTAAATGGAGAATGAGGTGTCAGGATGTGGCTATCAATGATTTAAAGATAAGTTTGATAAACAATAGGCGTCACTGGTACACAAAAATAATTTGGTAGAAAACTGGGCTAGAGCTACAAACACCTAAGTGAGTTAGTTTCTTGGTTCTTGGGGCGTATAAAGTACATACGAAGAAGAGGTGACTTGAGTCAGTAAAAGGTTATTGCTGGTAAAGATTGATGAGATAAAATTAAGTTGCAACAGGTGGGGTGATGACATTAGGAGTTTAGCGAATTAAAGAAATAAACTGTTTACAATTTTTGTGCAAAATATAGGATATAACTGTTGAATGGGATATCAAAAACGACTAATGTAATCAACGACAAAGTGACTGGGCAAGAGAAGGATGTATTAAAATTATAGAGTAAATTTGAGTTAGAAATGAATGCGAAGTCAAGCAAAGAGGAACATTAGTGAGGAAGTGGACTTCACAAGATACAGAGAAAAAGAGTGGCCACACGAAAACCACATTGGCCAGTGCAGATTGAGTAGATATTTTTAAGAACTATCGAACGTGGAGGCTAGACAGGGAAGATATGGGCAATCTAGATTCTCAGTTTACCTCCTAGGTCAACAGTCATGATGCGATTTCAGAAAGTGGACTGAGCTCTCTGCCTTGTCTAAATATTATACCCTATCACCTTCGCTGGGTGAGGCGAAGTCCTTATCAATCAATACTAAACTGCATTTCATGCTCTCTCTCTCTCTCTCTCTCTCTCTCTCTTTCTCTACACACACACACACACACACACATATATATATATGTATATATATGTATTTATATATATATATATATATATATATATATATATATATATATATATAAATAAAGGTATATGCCACGTTCCAAACTTTCGTGATTCAGTTATATACATACATATATATATATATATATATATATATATATATATATATATATATATATATATATATATATATATATATATATATATATATATATATATATATATATATACATATACAATATATATATATATATATATATATATATATATATATATATAGCTTAAAAAATCACTGTAGATGCACGTGACTTCATAAATAAGCGAATACCACAGGAAAATGATAGTCAGAAATCCAAGCGCTTTCGTCTTTACTCAGACATTGTCAAGGAGTTAATGATTAACTCCTTGACAATTTCTGAGTAAAGACGAAAGCGCTTGGATTTCTGACTATCATCCTCCGTGTATTCGCTTATATATATATATATATCTATATATATATATAATATATATATATATATTAATTTATATATAATTAATATATTTATTATATATATATAGATTATTATATATATATATATACAGTATATATATATATATTATATATATATAGTATATATATATATATATATATAATAGATATAATATATATATCTTATGTATGTATACAAACCTTAATCAATACATACTAAATTTTCACTTACATTGTTCACATGAACCATTTGAGTGTAAATAGAAAAACAACAAATAATTCAACTTATGAATAGGAATTTGTGTTATCTGCGTAGTATATTAGTAAATTGGACACTCGAGATAATAATGCTATGAATTCATTTTAAAATCAAAGTGAAACGAAGCCAGGATTACTTGAAAACACCATTTGTACTCAATATTTCCTCAAGCCGTTGCTGAATGTCAATTTCATATAATACGTAGTACTGTATAGAAAAAACTATGCTTGTTTGACATTGCCATCGCAAGAGTAACAATTTTACGAAATATTGCGTAGGGTCTTTTACTGATTAGATATCAGAATAAGTCGACAAAATAAAAGAGCACATTTTTTACACCTGTGTGAAAAATCACAAAAATTGATCGGTCCCATAGTAAAACTATAAAATGTAAAATGATTGCTTTCAGAAATCTCTTCGAGTCTGCGTTGATATGGGTAGCAATAAAAAAGGACAATAATTTAAATCCATGTCTATGCCTTTTGCTCCATTCTGCGTAAGATGTGCGAAGGAGATTTCGAAGAGAAAATAAAAATCTCTGACCTGGGTTGATGTTCATTGTCCCTCCTTGGTTTTTCTTGTTACCTGAGATTATCCTAAATAGCTTATACTTGCCTGAAATCCAAAGCAAGGATTATATAAAAAATTTCATTCTAATTTCAGCCGTTTTTGGGTAAACTAAATCTCTGTTGAAATCTTTTGTTTCCCTTCAAAGCCGTTTGTTTGAAAATGCCTAAGAAGAAAGATGAAAGATCTTGTTCCCAGTGTTCCACTTTTCTCGTTATCTTATACCCTGTTTTGATTTATACCATACTGTTATTTCCGCGGTAAAAAAAAATATATATATATACATATATATATATATATATATATACATATATATTATATATTATTTATATATATATATATATATATATATATATATATATATATATGTGTGTGTGTGTGTTTAAGATTTAATGTTACTTGTTGGTTTTAGATAGATTACAAAATTGCAAACAGGAATAAAAATGAATATAGAAATCTAAATACAGGAATAAAAAAAAATATTTTATAGTATGCATAAAGGTACAAGTCAGATGATTTCTGTTTATACATAAATGTGTATAACTTAAATTTGAGTGAGTGAGTGAGTGAGCGTGTGTGTGTGTGTGTGTGTGTGTGTGTCCAAATGGTCTACGTTTGCTAACGGCTGCAGATTCGTGTTGGGCGGGGTCTCAACGACCTGAGCAAGGATGTTATACTTGGCTCTCGCTGGGCCCTCTCGTGTCTTCTAAGGGGCGCGATATTCTCGGTGGGTTGGGGCGTGTTGTCTGGTCCCTGTTGACTTGCGTATTCCTTCTCCTGCTGGAGGGGAGTATATGGTCCGACTCTTGTTGGACGTTCAAGGTCGGCTTCTGAATAACTATGCTCACCGCTTCGGTTATTAAGAGACGACCATAGTTGTCTTCTCTGTGCACGACCTGGGTGCCTTCTATGAGCTCTTTTAGAGATGGCTTCCTGTCGTGAACATCTATGTAATGTTGATGGATGGCCCCTTGATTTCTGTGAGCCAGCAGACGTCTCCGAAGGGTCGTTGTAGTGTGCCCGATGTAGTTTTGGCTGTGAGATTGACACATGTCCTCTGGACAAGTAAATTTGTAAACTACATTCGTGCACATCTCCTTCGGTCCCTCCGGAGCGGTGCTGTTCTTCATTATTAGGGCTGCTACAAGGTTGGGCTAACTACATATCCTGAGGCTTATTTTGTGGTAAGGGGCTTTTGGGGTTACGCCTCTGTTTATTATCCCGCGTAGTGTGCAGCAATCCTCCTTGTATGCAGACCCATAATGTACACGATGGTAAATAATCAAGTTCTCCTCGTTTTTCGTCGTCGTGTTGGGTTGGTAAAATTCGTCCATATTCTTTTTTATTGCTGCTTCGATCATTTGATCTGCATAGCCGTTGTTTGTTAGTAGTTGGCGAATTCGATCGAGTTCGTTATGTATGTCTCTCCATGATGAGCTGTGTGTGAAGGCTCTGTGGACATACGCACTCACGACAGACTTTTTGTATGCGTCCGGGCATTCCCCGCGTGCGTTCAAGCAATGGCCAGCGTTCGTTGCTTTCGTATAAACGGTCGTCTTAAACTGTCCTTCTTGTTGTTTTACCAAGACATCAAGAAATGGCAAAGTCTTCTGTTGGCTGTGCTCTGTGGTGAAGTTGAGCACTGAGTTTCTTTTTAGAGCATCTGCTAGTTTTCTGGCATCGTCAGGTTCTTTTATTGTGACGAAAATATCGTCGATGTATCGCCCAAAAATCTTAGGTTTTTGATGTTCTCTGAAGGTCCTTTCTTCGACGGTGGCCAAGTACATATTTGCAAAAAGGACTCCCTAGTGGGGATCCCATGGCGACTCCGTCTATTTGTCGAAATAATTCCCCCTGATGAGAGAGGAAAGGGGCCTCCATAGTACTAGCCTTCAGCATATCTCGGAGGACATCTTCGGAAATGGGCAGCGGGTTCTTCTCGGACCTGTATACACGATCAAGGATGATGTCGATCGTTTCTTCGACGGGAACATTCGTAAACAAACTTTCAACGTCGAGTGAGGCAATGTCGTCTTCTGGTCCTTTTTCCTGTAAGAGATCAATAAACTCCACCGCTGATTTAAGCGAATATGCACCGGGTATGTAAGGTACCAGCAAATCATTCAGGACCTTCGCTATCCTGTAGGTTGGGGATGTCATCTGAGAAATGATGGGCCTTAGGGGGTTGCCTGCCTTGTGCGTTTTCTCTGTCCCGTAGCAGTAACCGGGCCCATAGTCTCCTTTTACCTTAGGGAATTTTACGACGTCTTGCTGATTGTTGGCCCTAGTCACAAGCCTCGACACTTTCTTTCTGAGGTCCTCGGTGGGGTCCTTTGATAAACATTGGAATTTGGAAGTGTCCAGGAGGATCCTATCCATCTTTTGAAAATAATCACTTTTCTTCATCACTACGTAGACTGATGATTTGTCACCTTTCCGTATGATGATGTCTGGGTTGCTACGTAGTTCTTTAGCGGCTTTAATATATATATATATATATTATAATATATATATATATATATATTATATATATATCTATATATATATAATATTATGAATAATTATCACATCACCGTGATTCATACAAATTATTCGAGCTACAAACGTCCTTTAATATCTAATTTGTGTATGTAAACCGAAGGGTAATTTTTTCAGTTAATAATAATATCGTCCTCTCGTGGGTTCGAACCACCAATCCTCGGACAGAGAAGAAGTCAGGACTTCAGTGACATCATCGATTCGTGTTAGTCGAATCGATAACATCACTGAAGTCCTGATTTCTTCTCTGTCTGAGGGTCGGTGGTTTGAATCCACGAGAGGACGAAATTATCATCAACTAAAAAATTCCCCTTCGGTTTACATGTATGAAAATATATTAATTCCGAGGTAGAGCAGGGTGTAACACCAGTTTATGCAAATATTTTGGGAAATGAAAGAAAAAGTGAGGTGAATTTTTAGAATAACCGTTATCATTAAACCTGTAAGTCAGATACGCAATGCCGGATTGAGTAATCAACGTCAAATTCCTTATACATTTTGAGAGCAAGAAACTGGAGACAATGCCTTTCTATTCCAGTAATGTTGAATATGCAGATATAATGTTTATTAATTGGTTTTGCAATAGCTCCATTTCTAGATTATACAGTTGTGAACTCCACTGTTATACGAAAAATGAAATCAGCGATTAGGCCTGTGTGAATAAGATACCTCCAAATCTAATCTATTTTTTGCATACTGAATAAAGTGAAAAAAATACATGTAACACTGAAACCTCCCTCTCCGTCAATGGTATTATTCACTGGACTCCGATAAAAGAAACAAAAGCAAGCCGAATGGAATTTCCCCTCCACCAAAGATAAGCCTGTTCATTACACACAGATCAAAGATTTAAGATGTATTATAAAAAAAATTTCTCCTTCTCCATCAAAAGTACTTATCACACACCAGTCAAAGAAAAATAATCATTTCTAATATTCCATAATTAGAGAGTAGCAATCCAGTTGCCCAATGCGGTTCATCAGGCCCCATCTCACACTACTCACCCTGATCTCCCATTTAAAGATAACGCTATTTTAAAAATTCACCCCACCAACAAACGAAGCCTTAAAATGCATGTCTTTGTGGCCCATGTTCTGCTCAGAATGACATTTTCTTGTATTTTACCAAATATCTTCATAAACTTGTGTTTCACCCTGTATGTATACAGGGTATATATATATATATATATATATATATATATATATATATATATATATATATATATATATATATATATATATATATATATATATATATATATATATATATATATATATATATATATATATATATATCTATATATATATATATATATATATATATATATATATAATCGTGGTGTGTCAGCTTTCTTGGCTTGGAGACAGAAAGAACTTAGCGATAGCCTTCCTCGAAGAAGGAATTGTTGAATTGTGCATTTGTGAGGTCGAGGCCTCTACAGCCAGTTGCTATGGGGCTCTAAGGTGTGGCTGATGATTACGTGCGTTTGTGCGTGTAATGATGGGTGCAATCGCCCGACACTTAGTGAGAAAGTCACACGCTCTGGAGGCAAGGCAAAAGGCGGTTTGGAGGACACCAGGTGTTGGTAGAAACCCATCGAAGAGGTATGGCACATTTAAAAAAGACTTAGGAATAATTGCCTTTGAAGAGAGAGAAGTGTGAAGTATATACATTTATTTAACATTAATTGATTGTGTGGTGGGAAATATAATTGATATGTCTCTTTGTTTCAGATGGTCCCATGTCATTATTCTAGATGCGGGATTCTCTAAGTTTGACTATCGAAAGACTATCGAAATGTAGCGGTTGACAATTTGAGAGTTTGGGGTGATTACTTAGACTAATTCAGGAGAGTAGAATGATCATTTACATTTCTTTTTGTGGGTCAGACTTAGTTCTTAACATGACTTTTTTTAGTCACTTCGTTCCATTTTATGTTCATTTAGTTTGGGAAATAAATAGCATATTTTTGTATTTACGTGAATTCATTAGCCTAGTTTGATATTGCTTGCAGAGAGAGGCGGCCAGCTACTGAAAGGTAAGAGTTGCCACTTGTGTAGTTTTGATAGGGGTTATACATATATATAATATAATATATATATATATATATATATATATATACTATATATATATATATATATATATATATATATATGTGTGTGTGTGTGTGTGTGTGTATATATATATAAGTGTGTGTGTGTGAGCGCACGCACGTCTGTGTGTGTGTTTATGTAGTAAATCATTGCCCATTTAAATTTATATAAAATCCTAGCCGTTGTGGATATAACGACGAACGCTGTTCGTAGAACAAAAAGATAATCCTTAAAAATCAGAAGTAAACAACTTTAATTACAGTAGATATCAAGCTGCGGATTTACCCAGAGGGGGAGTACTGCACATCAGAATCGAGCACCTCAATTAGAATTATAATTGCATCAGTATGGATTAAATAGTGATATTGTTTTGTAATCTTTAACTTCTGAAAAACGCCTTGCAAGCCAAGAGGAACAGTTATAAGGGTTATGAAGGGTGCCCTTTCTTTAAAAAAATGTTGAGAGACAGGGACGCTTCGTTTTATTTAACCTAATGATATACGTGGAAAAAAAAACCACACCGGTCTGTTGTGCGAACATCTTTGTGCTAAAGATGGCTTGGCTAAAATTGAAGTTGGCAGTGCAAGTGAAAGGGCCATCGCAACGTACAAAGTTATTCATCCAGTCTCTTATCACTCAGCCCACTTACATCATCTTACTTGTCATATAATACGTTGCTCAGCTTTCATCTTTCTGGCATTCTCCTTTGCATTCCGCCACCGCACCTTTGTCTGCGATCGCAACAGCTGACTGCTTGCAGAAAGGTTTCTTGACAATTACACCAGAAAAAAACAATAATATATCGGTGAGCGTGATCTCGCTACCGATGTCCCTCGAGAACTTCAACTGCTGCAGTCAGTCTCTTTCATATTGAATCATTTAACAAGTTCCCTTTGATTATGCTTATAGAAATCATCCTCAGAATAGAAGTTTCTTTTGCTCTTTTCGGATTAACTGAGTCGCTTTTTTTTAACAAGCAAGAACAGCGCGTTATCAGACGATTTAAAGGTTATTCATTGCTTTGAACATGAATATTTTTGTCTTGATAAAAAAAATATTGTTCGGAAGATATCTAAACACTATTGTGATCGATCACTGCCTGCATGATAGTTTCAGATTGAATACTACTTATATAGCAGTTGATTAGATTCTTTTGTATACAATTAGCCTGGTAGGCAATCGCCTGTCGACTGGACGCCATTTCCACGGGTAATCGGCTCTGGACTAGCTACCATTCGGTCAGCTGAATAACATCTGTACGTAGGCTTTGGATTGATTGCTGTTCGCGCCGTGAATAACCTTCAGATTCCCCGCCATTTTGCTTTAAGCTGAATGTCATTTGTGCGGAGAGTAATAATATTGATTTCAGACTGTTTACCTTTCGCCTTTGAATCGAATGCTCTTTATGTAGCCGTCAATTGGCTGCATATTAACCACCATTTCATAGTGAGTGGTCAACTTGACGATGAGAATCATTTGTAAGGTGGATCATTGTTTTGATATCCAAATAATTATGTCCGGTGGAAAATTATCTTCAGATTGATTACCAATGTTACTAAAAGTAATTAGTTTCCTACTGGATGGCAATCATATATGGGGTAACCAGTTTCTGATTGGTTATGTACAATTATCTTATATTTAGGTTGAAATTCATATTGCTTATACAGGTGGCAACTGGTTTGGAATACACAAAGGTTATGCCACTGTAACTGAGATCGGATTGATTGCCATCTGTAATGAGCTTCGGATCGTAACTGAATTTTCTTTCTAATGTGATTTAAAACAATTGAAGATTGACCCTCTCTCTCTCTCTCTCTCTCTCTCTCTCTCTCTCTCTCTCTCTCTGAAATTCAGTGGTAGCGCTACACTCACGGCTCGAAACCGGAATAAGAACGGTGTTAGTATATAGCTTTAAAACTCAATACGTATATGTTGATTTAAGGAGTGTACTGCGTACTTAGTTGTCAGTCGACTGGTTTGGCTTGCATCTTATGGTGAAGAGAGCGAAGATATGATATTCATAATGAAGAGTCATTCTCACTTTCTTCACATATTTCGTGGTCGCAAATTCCGTGAAGGAAACACACATTTGCACGTTCAAGCACTCCGTCGGAATATTTGCAACTCCTTCAACAATCGGGCGCCTTGGAAGGAAATAGCGCGCCCTATTTCACGGGGACGGTGTGGGCCGTTTGCAAGTGTTCGCTGGTGAAAAATTAAACCAAATAAATCATAAAAGTATGTGCCGGAGAACTGACACCATAAGGAATGAGGGTATTAACTATGCATTGGATGCTCCTCGGCCAGACCTCTCTCTCTCTCTCTCTCTCTCTCTCTCTCTCTCTCTCTCGTTGCTTGGTGAGGTATCGAAGAATAGTTTTTAAATGTTATGTCCTGAAATACTGCTAATAAAATAGAATCTTTTGAATAGTTTCACTCTCGAAGAGGTTGCAATTTCTCTCTCTCTCTCTCTCTCTCTCTCTCTCTCTCTCCATCCTATATACGACCTACACCCACATGTCAGCAGACAGCTAGGTATATAATTCAGTGCTTTAGTCAAGGCACCTATTATGAATTTCCAGTTAAAGCACTTATATCATTCCTTCTTCCTATTTGGACTTTGACCTATTGTCGCCCGTGAAATAGGCACGCAAGTACCAAGTTAAAAGAGAGAGAGAGAGAGAGAGAGAGAGAGAGAGAGAGAGAGAGAGAGAGAGAGAGATACCATTTTAGATGGAAAAAATTAAGTCAAAGCGTATCAATTTTCAAATATGTGATCTGTACAGGATTATGTTACGTTCCGTTTTAGCTCTATCACCAAGCGGGTTTAGGGCATTTACCCCTGGTGTAAAACCGTTTTGCATATAGTCCAATTATAAAAAAACGTTTGGTCTCATAACTTGATAAAAGAAGGCTAGTGTTGATGAGGAAGGAATATATATATATATATATATATATATATATATATATATATATATATATATTATATATATATATATATATATATATGTGTGTGTGTGTGTGTGTGTGTGTGTGTGTGTGTGTGTGTGTGTGTGTGTATGTATATATCGTGTATTTGTGAAAGTACGTAAAGCATGTAAAAATAAGGATGAAAGTTTTGAGATGGTTCGGTTATATGAATAGAACGAAGTAAGATGAGGTGTGGAGCAATCTTACATCAAAGTTTTAGGGGCCAGGAAAGGAAGAGATCAAAGTGAAACACACTGGTTAGATGGAGAGAAAGTGTTGATGATCTTTTTGTTTCGGCGAATGGAGCAACCAATGTGGAAGTATTTTTCGCACCGAGAATTCACTTTGTTCAGCTCCTCATGATAGGCAGTGACTGGTTTTTCGACTTATTTTGTTATTAATCGTTCGTTTTTGCATAAAATCGTGTCATCCATCACTTACGGCTCAAAGTTTGTGAATAGCACCAATGAACCGGCTTGTGGCAATCAGTAAATACGCTTCCTATTAGTAATCGGCCTTTTAGAAGGGTTCATTGTTTAACCATGTTTGTATTATTTCTTTAAATTAAGGACAAACGGTAAGTTCACAGTAGCATCATCATAGGTCTTAAGGACCCATATGATATCATCTGTTGAGTATTGTTTTCAAATTTGAAACTGCTACGAAAAGTTGGCAGCTTCTTCATACATTTTGTCTAATTTTTCGTTATAGAAAAACAAATTGTTCTTTTCACATCCATCCTTCATTCGTGTCAATGGATCAGAATGTTTGCAACCAATATATATATATATTATATATATATAGATATATATATATATATATATATATATATTTATATATATATATATATATATATTCATACACCATGCACTACATGTATTGACAATTGCAACGAAGCTTTATTTGCTTAATATCTTTAGCATTCACATAATGTGGATTGTTTATGATTGACGTTGTCAGTTGCTCATTGATTGCAATTAATGAGATATTTATCATTTGCATAAATTATATGCTTGCAAAAGTAATGAAGTTAAACTATTCGTCAAGTGTCAATCACCAGCAGTTGTGAAGTAGGGCACATGGTATCTATGTAATCCCTGGTTTACGTTCCTACTGCGGAGGCACTCTGCGCCCACCAGGGCCTATTAAAGGTCTACTTCTTGAATATTCCTCTTTTCGAAGTTCTTCTGGTTTTATTTTGAAGCAAATTTCAAGTTTTTTTATTTTGTGTGTGTTTTTTTTCGGTTTATAAAAACGTAATAATAATTAAAAGAAAAATGGAAGAAGAAGAATAACATGATGAAATTTCGGTTTCAGAAGCAGTGCTGATCAATTTGAAGCACAGACAGCTATCAGTTATGTCAATCAGGCTTCAGCTATGGCAAAAAATTACTGAGAAAAGAACCATAGAATGGAAGAGGATAAAATAATTTCGTATTTCATAGCATGGGCAAAACTACACGCTTCATAGGATAAAAATTCTCATTATGTTTTCCAAGACTTAGAAGGAAACAGAAAAAAAAAACAATGAGGATTCCACCATATGCCATGGAGTTTTCTAAGTCGTAGAGAAAAAGCTGAACTCACTTTATACCTATTCCTCAAGTTAACATTAAGAGTTGGCAAAATAAACCTGACTGATGAAAACTCTACCCAAGAGTTTGTAATAAGAGTCAGCACCAGAAGACCACACTGGACACCAATACTCCAAACAAGGAAGAAGAAAAGAGTTCAAATACTTAGATACAATAATGTTAAATAAAAGCAACAGAGAATACAGTTCCCTCAGTGCCCAAAAGGGGACTTATTATAACACCAAGACATTCTCCCACCTTTACTGGCAAAACACCTGTGCCCCCTCTCAGGCAGCAGTTTCATAAATTAACGATACTGCCAGTATAAACCATCTTTACTGGGTATTGTGTTATATTACACCATATGACCCCCTTTAGAAGTAACTCATGAACATACTCATTGTTCTGGAATATCCCTTCGCCACTCCCTGTGACTAAGAAGTCCCATGATATAGTCCAGGTCAACAGGGTCAACCCTCTTGGCTTTGTGAGCTGCCCAGATTTTCCAGCCTGAATTCTTCTTAGTTCTTCACAAGAGCACCAGTTTACAAAGAACCTGGTATGTGCTGACACGCATCGTCTCGCCCCGAGTTTGCTTAAACACATCAACACTGTCGGGGCATTCCATCAGGTATCATATGACATGCATTCCAGTGTTCCATACAATATATATTAGTTGTCCTGTAGGAACTGTCACCTTAACTTGGCCACTACCCCTTCGTCCTCCTGGTGCGACCAGGGCTCACCACGAGCAAGGCTCCATTCAGCCACACTATGTGTCACTGCTAAAGATATTTCTGATGCTGGATTCTTTTTCACATAATGCTTGCACCCATATTTAATGCATATAGCCACACACATAGTGACAATTATCATGGCCAGCAATATCACAAAGCTGAGAAGAGTGTAGTGTTCGGGGATGAAAAACTCGTCCTCCCCATCCTCGGAGGACTTTGATTACCCCATGGTTTTCATGTAAGTGCTTCATAAATAACTTGGTTGATGTGTTGTAGACCTGTGTGCTTAACACCAAGAACCAATCTGAGAGCAACGTTGCACAAGTCATTGGAGAGCTGTAATCCTTCTAGGAGTAATGAATCAGTAGCCTCATCACACATGGTGGAGTTCCTGCATATGGCACAGCAGACTGCAGTAACTGTTTTTGCCGCGGTCACGTGATATAGGCTAGAGAACTCTGTAAAGTTGCAGTGTAGGTGGCATTTCATCATGAGCAAGTTCTAATTTGCATACCATCATGTCTACGTTCCTTAGAACGAAAATCCTACTATCAAACACGCATCCTAGAATACACATAGTCTCTATCCCATCCCATGTAGCCACTGAACCTTTAAAGGTACTAGGAAAAGGTCTAATGATATAACTATGAAAACGTTTCTTATCTCTAACAGGCACTTCAACAATTTACCCCTTGTCAGACAAATACACCTGCAGGACCCCATAATACCTACACAACTGATCCAAGTAAATATCATGTTTGAACCCCAATCATACACTGTGTTCTTCAAAGTAGATTCTAAAACTCCCAAAGGAAACACATCCCTAGAAATACGCTGATGTGAGGCTGCTATTACCGCTTAAACCAGATTCCTAATCTCCTCTAATAAAGACTTAGTTTATTTTAATAATATTAACAAGCATAGTTTGCACAAAAAATACCAGATATATATAGGTCACCCCATAATGTCATTGTAGCCTAATGACATTAACATTCAAGAAAACGTTATCCCATGCTGCAATTTTGACATCAGCTGATTTTTCATTGCTTCTCTAAAAATCAATGGCCTAACTGTATCCTCCCCGCATGAAGGTACGGGCAACAAATCAAATGCACCTCAGGCTGGACAACCAAACAACACCTTAAACGGAAACATCTGAATAGACTCACTGACCATAGTGTTAATGCTATGATGGACTGTATCTATATACCAGTCCCAATATTTTTCATTGCCACCTACAGTGGTTCTAAGAGCTTCAAGCACTTTCATATTAGCTCGTTCATATATCCCATTAGCTTCTGGTCTATACGGGAGGATTGTTACTTACTGCATCACCATAACTTCTGCCAGACACTCTGAAGTCTTATTTACAAATTTCCTACTATTATCCGTAAAAAATACCTCTGGCACCCCGTAACAACAAACAGCCACTGAAAAATTCAACAGCCACCTCTGCCATTCAATGCCTTAGTGGAAAATTTTTACCACCCTCGTTAATTCATCTATCACCATTAACAAATACCTTTAGCCATACCCAGACTCACTGAAATTCCTCAAAATATCCATGTGCATCCTCTGAAAAGCTCTACTGAGAATAGGAATAAAACTAAGTTACAAGAATTTGCACGCATTACAAACAGAACACCCTTTAACAAAATTCTCCATGGGTAAACCATAGATTCTTTCAAGCATATTTAATACATAACTCAATCAACAAATATGGACCTCTAAACTTGCAAAGTAATATATCCAAAACCACTGGGATCAAGACTTTCGGGACCACGATCTGTGTCATATCCCTTGTATTCTCATTACTCCTTAACCTATATTTAATTTTCGTAACTAACAAATTACCCTTTAACTCCAGACCTGAAAAAGGCAACTTATAGCCCATCCTAATTAATTTGCCTCTAAGGAACACCTTTACTAAGGTCTCATCTTCATCTTGTTTCTTCTCTTCCAAACTAATATCCCATTCTATAGAATCACAGTCACAACACAAACCTGACCGCGCTAAGTATCATAAAAACCACATTATGTCTGCCCTCTATGTACTTGAGTTTTGCATCAAAACTCCTAATTGTCAAAAGCCACCGAGCTCTCTTAGGAGAAAGATATGGCTTATTAAAAAGATCCAACAATGACTTATGATCTATAAGAACCTCCACTTTGTTACCCATTAACAACATCTTAAAATGAACCAAGAGACACAATGGCACCATCAACCTTTCATTACTACCCTTTAACTTTAATTTCCAACCATCTTCGTGGTTGAGGGAAGTCCCCGATGCCCGATTCTGTGTGCCGGGTGATCTTGCTTGTCTGGCACAGAATGCAGTTCTTTGCCCATCTCCACACATCCTTTTTTATCCCGTGCCATGCAAACTTCTCGGTCATCAGGCACATTGTTGAATGTCCTGATGGATGGGAGAGGCCACAGATGATGTCGAATACCTGCTTCCTTCGTGACGCAGGTATCAGGGGGCGGGGGCGGCCTGTGTTGGTGTTGCGGAGAAGTGTCAATCCCTGCTCTTCTACTGGCATGTCCTTCCACTTCAGCTCAGTGAGTGCCATGTGGTAAGCTGGCATTTTGGGATCTGAGGCTTGTTCTTTCGCCAGGTACTCATACTTGGTGCTGAAGTGGACCGAATTTATTTCAATCCTTGATAGGCCATCTGCTACTAGGCTCTTCTTTCCAGGGACGTAGCTGATGGTGCACCCAAATTCGGATATAGCAGCCAAGTGATGCTGCTGTCTTGCCAATCACGCATCCCCAGCCTTCATGAAAGCTTGTGGTCTGTCTGGATGGTGAAGGGGCTGCTGTCTAGAAGGTATTTGAAGTGTCCCATGACTTGGTAGATTGCCAGCAGTTCCCTGTTGAATGCACTGTAGCAGGTCTCAGGCGGCTTCAACTTGTGGCTGAAAAAGGCGAGCAGGCAAGGCGACCACTATCTGCTCCAGTACGGCTCTGCAGGTGACATTGCTGGCATCAGTGGTAAGTCTCAGGGGGCATTAGGGTCCTGGTAGGCTAGGGTGGTGGCTGTAGCGAGGGCTACCTACATCTGCTCAAGTACCCATGATGTGGAAGATGTCCGGCATGAACCATCGGTAGTAGTTGACCATGCTGAGGAACTCTTGCAGGGACCTGATCGTCTTTGTTGTGGGGAAATTGTTTACCTCCTCTATCTTGGAGGCCATTGGGCGGACGACCGTTGGGGAGACCTCTTGTCCCAGGAAGTCCATATTCTCTATGCCAAAGGAACACTTGACGAAACTGACGATCAACCCTTTCTCCTGAAGGTGTTTCAGCACGACCCACACATGTCCCAGTGCTCTTCTCGGGACCAGGAGAAGATCAGGATATCGTCCACATAACAGATGCCGTCTTTGGAACATTGTTGGGATGTACTGGCACCTGAAAATAAGATTTAAGTAGATCCATTTTAGTAAATAATTTGGCACCATGTAGGGCTCCTGTTAGGTCCTGCATGTTTGGCAGGGGGTAATGGTAAGGTGTTGCCACCAGGTTCAATCGATGATAGTCCCCACAGGGCCTCCATGTGGAGGGGGGATGCCCATGGGCTTGATGCCTTCTTGCAAATACCCATTCTCTCCATTTCTGCTAATGCTTGTTTAGCATCCTTGAGCTTCTTGGGAAGCAGGCAGCGAAACTTGGCATATGTCGGTGGGTCCGTGGTGGTGAGGTGGTGGTAGATGCCGTGTTTGGCGTGTGTTCCCGGCACTTGGCGTAGCTCCGGCTTGAAGACATCTGGGAATTCGTGCAGGAGGGCGCTGTATTTGGACTATGCGGCAGCACATACAGTGGGCATTCCAGTGCCAGTGGTGAGTAGATGGGAGTGGTAGGTTCTGGTGTCTAGAAGGCGTTTACCGCCGACGTCCACCAGCAGGCCGTGTTGTGCCAGATGGTGAAGGGCCATTCGTATTTATGACCCAGAATGGATATTCTGTGGGTCTGGGTTCCATAGTTGCAGATGGGGCTTCTGTTTGCAGCTACTAGTGCGGCAGTGGGGTTGGATGGGCGGTTGCGGTCCTCTCTCAACGGTGGAAAGTCCGACTTTATGGCACCTGTGTCTACCAGCATTCGGCACCCCCAGATTGTGTTGTGGATAAAATCTCCCACGGCTGGGATTCCTTGTTGTTTGCAGCCACTGCTGTTATGGGTGGCATCCCTCTGTGTTTTTCGGGAACACACAGGGAGTTCTGCAGTTTCCTGCCACTTTTCCCAAAGGGTCAATAGAAATAACACCAGGCTGGATATGTCCATGTCCTCTGCTGCTGCGGCAGTACCTTTTTTCTATATATTGCGTGTGTATCCCTTCCTCGACCTTCTCTTCTACCAGGCTGGAGGCTGCGGGAGCTGTGGCGTGTTTGGAGGCCTTGGTGGCCTCGTGCAGTTTATGTGCGACATTCACCAATTTCTCCATTGGAAGTCTGTGTGCTTCCATGATTTGCGTCTTCACCTCCTGAGGAAGGTGCCACAGGAATATTTCTCACAATAGGCTGATCTCCCTTCTTTTGCCAGATTCGTCGCAGTCCGACAGCATCAGGAGACCTCGTAGTTCGTCTGAGGCGTCCTTGGGCAATGTGTCCCCAAGGAGCTGGTTCATCAGGTCCAGGGCACATTGGGCTCTTTCTGGGATGGGCATGGAGTAGATCTCAGTGAGCTTCCTGCGAGGTCTTCGTATTTGAACTTTTCCAGCTGCACCTCAATCCAAGGTATAATTTTATTCAACACATCCTCGGGCAGCATCGTCATGGTAATATCTGCTTTGATTTCTTCATCCATTATCTTGGCAACATGGAAATGTACATTAACCCAACCCTCAGGAACCATGACGAGGTGTTTTGCCGCAAGAATGGCGGCAGCTTTATTGCTTTAGTTATTGCAGTTTTCGAAGGCGAGAGAGGGATGCAGTGGATCTGTGGATCCTTGGTTTGATTTTCAGGTTCTGTGTTGGGCATTGTAACTCACACCAAAATGCGAATTAATGGTGTTCAGGGTTCATCAGAATTTAAAACTATATGCCATGTGGTTCTGTTAATGGCATTCTGAATACAGTGAATGTGGATCGTAAATGGAAGGCCTAAACTGTTCGAACACGCCAGAACATGCCCGGGGAGGTACGCAGCAATTAGTTCATTAGTGTCGTGGGTGGTTTTCTGAGGAATGAGCTTTCAGAAGCCTAAACTTTGTCACCAGATGGTTCCTTTAAAGGCTTCCGAAGGTAAGTGCGGCCATAGTGAGTCCATAAATGGCTAGGCCAAAATTGCTGTTTACCGTCACTCCTCGGGTCACCAGTTGTGAGGTCTCAATGAAGCAGAACTGGGTAGTGATGATTTATTACCTGGGTACATGATATACATACATAGCAGTGTGCAGAAGGAAACAGAGGGGACTCTCACACAGACAGAGAAGAGTTTGTGTTTCCTAGCAGTCAATAAAATGGTAATAACTAAGGACTTAATGGACATACATTGATGAATTATATTTTCATGAAAAGGCCAGAAAATTCTACATACAAACATATACATGTGATTTTTCTGCTTAGCTAGATGAGATACAAGATTTTGATTAGTGGGTAAAGAAGGTCTTGACACAGGTCTTCACAATCTATATGAGATACAAGACTGTGATCAGTGCGTAAAGAAGGTCTTTACAGCAGTATTAAGTGTCATGTTTCACGTTATCTGTGAGATCAAGGCCTAAGTGCCCTCCGTACATTACTCTCGATCTGTTCACGCCCATTGTTTATGTTGCAGGTTGTGGTAGAGTGGTCGTGGATCCAGTAGCATCTTTTCAGATTTTTGCTGGGGGGGGGGGGGGGGGGGAGAGTCAAAGACGGTTTTTTATTAGCTATTTTATGTGCTTTTTGAAGCCACATGAGGAAAGTATTTCAGCAAAAATTATATACTCCCATTACTATTTGTTTATCTCATCATCACTGGTAGCAAGTAGACAGACAAGGATCAAGAAATGTAATATTTCCAAGAAATTTCACATATGTATGATTGCACATTTAAAAATAAAACATGCCGTTACTTCTTGGGGCTTTGGGGTGGGGTGAGGGGGAAAGTTGGGGATTTGAGAGAGAACTTGAGTCTTGAGGGGCCAGTTGCCTCCCCCATCCCCCTCCCCCAAATGACACTCCTACATGGATCTTGGTTTAACTACATGTGTGCTCCAGTATGAATCCTTTCCCCCCCATATCTCATCTTTCCACATGTCTGAGGATTCAAACACTCATTCAACTATTACAAGAGCTTTATTTTCATATGTAATTTTGCTACAGGGTTCCTGCATCCCCCTTTGCTCACTTAGTATAATCTTTCTGAGAGAAGTGATGGTTTGGTGTTTGATGAAAAGGAAAGTCCCAGAAAAGTTGCTTAGGCTGGTCGAGATGATATATAAAAGAACGCACACAAAAGTGATAACAGCTACTGGGGAAACAGGAAGCTTTGTTGAGTGAAGTGATCAGGAATGAATAGCTGTGGGAATTGTTATATGCTGATGATCTGGTGATTACTGCTGAAAATGAGGAGAACCTACAGAGAAGGGCTGGAGAGTGGCAGGAATGTTTAGATAGGGTTGGCATAAAGGTGAATGTAATAAATAAAACAGTTTTTGTTGAGCAATAGGGAAGATAGAGAAAGAACATAAATACAAGAAGAGGCTCGATTATAAAACAGGCTGGAAAGTTTAAATACTTAGAATCTACCTTAAGCCAAGGGGGAGGATGTGAGGCTGAAGTTGACAGATAAAAGCTACATGGGGGAAATGGAGAGAGGTAGCTGGAGTGGTATGTGATAAGAAAATGCTAATCAAGCTAAAAGTCAAGATATATAGCACAGTGATGATAAGACCAGTGTTAATGTACGGACCAGAAACATGGGTTCTAAGAAGAAAAGAGGAAGTAAAGCTTGAGAGAACAGAGCTGAGAATGTTGAGGTGGACTATTGGAATATCACTACCTGAGAGATTGGAAAATTATGAAATAAGAAGAAGGGCAGGCTTAGTAAAGATTACAGAGGTGATAAGAGAGTCACGATTGAGATGGTATGGGCATGTGTTGAGGATGGATGACGAGGAGGGAGTGAAGAGGGCTTGGGAGGAACCTACTAGAGGAAGACGATCAAGAGGAAGACAGAGTATTAGATGGTGAGATAATGTGAAGGAAGATATGGAGAGAAGAGGTTTGGTGCAGGATGATGCCTTTGATAGAAGGCAATGGAGAAGGCTCATCAAGCAACCGACCCCTTAATGTAGGGATAACGGTGGGAAAGACGATGTAACTGTTACGAAACGCGTCGGCAATAAATGTATTACCTTCTCATAACCGGCTATCTCTTTGTTACACTGTTCTTCCATATTTTGTGGCCTGCTTGCACACACACACACACGCGCCACACACACACACACACACACACACACATATTATATATATATATATATATATATATATATATATATATATATATATATATATATATATATATATATATACATACACACACACACACACACACACACACACACATATATATATATATATATATATATATATATTATATATATATATATATATAGATATAGATATATATATATATCTTAGATATTAGCGATGTGAAAGCGTTTAAATCCTTGGTAATTGTGTTTCTCTCGTTTCAGATGCAGCTGCTTCTTTTTTATGTTTTCTAGGCTGCTACATGATAGCTTTTAATTCTATGTAGTAGTTGTATTTCAGTATTCATACTTTAGTTTGGTTTCTCCTAGTGTACTGGATATCTGAATGTTTATCGCTCTCTCCCTCTCTTTCTTATACTAACATTTTACCTGCAGAAATTCGTTTACTAGCTCCTCCTTAAACTAGACTGTAAGGCATGAGAGAGAGAGAGAGAGAGAGAGAGAGAGAGAGAGAGAGAGAGACTTACCCCGTCATGTCCGTCATATCGCAGTGTTAATAACGCCTAATACCCCCACATTACGGACCCACTTGAAGTCGATGCCTTTAACCGACATCTACAGCAAATGCCATTAAAGTACTACGACCACGACCCACCCCCTATCCCAAGAGGACAAGCCCCTTGACTCTCTCCTCCTCCCCATCCTCCTCCCTGCCTTCAGAATCCTTCTACCGGATACGTAAACCGAGAACCATATTTATCTACTGCTATAAGCGCTTCCAGTGTGGATGCTGTTCATTTTGGAATCGGGCCGGGCTGGGCCGTGGAGGGGGGGGAGGGGGGGCGGTTATTACAGCCTGTTTTCTTCTTCTTCTTCTTCTTCTTCTCTCTCTCGAGAGAAAGTGTCGTTGTTATTCCTCCTGAAAACTGTAATTTTATAAAATGGCCGTAACAGCAGAGATACGAATAACTGATAAACGAATAAGATATATTATTCCTTCCGGTTCAATGCACAAATTTCATTTATAAGGGATTAATGGCCTTCAGTATTCTATCCTTTTTCCCTGCATTCGTCAAATCTCACTCTCTCTCTCTCTCTCTCTCTCTCTCTCTCTCTCTCTCTCTCTCTCTCTCTCTCTCTCTCTCCAATTCGATTATTATTTTCTGTAGATAGATCGTATATCAACCCCAGGTAGCTTTTTAAAAAGGAAATTTATTGCATCGATAGTTTCAAGTCCTTTTTTCTCTACGTAGATTAGGCTTTTGCAACATTTCTTTACTTTCATTTAACAAGGTGCCTTAGTTCTATAAGACGGAATTCAACGTGAAATTATATTCTACCATCCTTAATAGTAGTCAGGTTAATAATATTATCATTAAATCGAACGTTTATTTAATGACGAAGGAGATCTTTAAAATCAGCACGCAGTATTTGAATTTGTAGTGTTTTGTCAAAATAGTTTATCTCTACATAAAGTAATGACAATGTTACAGTGATGTATTTCGTCCGACGTTTTGTGCTTTCTTATATTAAAAAAAATGGGACAAAGAATGAATACACCTCCAGAAATTCATTATTATTATTGTTATTATTATTATTTTTTTTTTTTTTTTTTTTTGCTCTATCACAGTCCTCCAATTCGACTGGGTGGTATTTATAGTGTGGGGTTCCGGGTTACATCCTGCCTCCTTAGGAGTCCATCACTTTTCTTACTATGTGTGCCGTTTCTAGGATCACACTCTTCTGCATGAGTCCTGGAGCTACTTCAGCTTCTAGTCTTTCTAGATTCCTTTTCAGGGATCTTGGGATCGTGCCTAGTGCTCCTATGATTATGGGTACAATTTCCACTGGCATATCCCATATCCTTCTTATTTCTATTTTCAGATCTTGATACTTATCCATTTTTTCCCTCTCTTTCTCTTCAACTCTGGTGTCCCGTGGTATTGCGACATCAATGAGTGATACTTTCTTCTTGACTTTGTCAATCAACGTCACGTCTGGTCTATTTGCACATATCACCCTATCCGTTCTGATACCATAGTCCCAGAGGATCTTTGCCTGATCGTTTTCTATCACTCCCTGAGGTTGGTGCTCGTACCACTTATTACTGCAAGGTAGCTGATGTTTCTTGCACAGGCCCCAGTGGAGGGCTTTTGCCACTGAATCATGCCTCTTTTTGTACAGGTTCTGTGCAAGTGCCAGGCATTCGCTTGCTATGTGGTTTATGGTTTCATTTTTCGTATTGCACTTCCTACATATGGGAGAGATGTTATTTCCGTCTATCGTTCTTTGAACATATCTGGTTCTTAGGGCCTGATCTTGTGCCACTGTTATCATTCCTTCAGTTTCCTTCTTTAGCTCTCCCCTCTGTAGCCATTGCCATGTGTCATCGCTGGCTAGTTCTTTAGTCTGTCTCATGTATTGTCCGTGCATTAGTTTGTTGTGCCAGTCCTCTGTTCTGTCTGTCATTCTCCTGTCTCTGTATATTTCTGGGTCTTCGTCTACTTTTATTAGTCCTTCTTCCCATGCACTCTTTAGCCACTCGTCTTCACTGGTTTTCAGATATTGCCCCAGTGCTCTGTTCTCGATGTTGACGTAGTCCTCTATACTTAGTAGTCCTCTCCCTTCTTCCTTTCGTGTTATGTATAGTCTGTCCGTATTTGCTCTTGGGTGTAGTGCTTTGTGTATTGTCATATGTTTCCTGGTTTTCTGATCTATGCTGTGGAGTTCTGCCTTCGTCCATTCCACTATTCCTGCGCTGTATCTGATTACTGGCACTGCCCATGTGTTTATGGCTTTTATCATATTTCCGGCATTGAGTTTTGACTTGAGTATCGCCTTGAGTCTCTGCATATATTCTTTCCTGATCGTGTCCATCTCTTGGTGCTTTATATCCCCTCCTTCCATTATTCCCAGGTATTTATATCCTGTCTCATCTATGTGTTTGATGTTGCTCCCATCTGGTAGCTTTATCCCTTCAGTTCTCGTTACTTTGCCTTTTTGTATGTTGACTAAGGCGCATTTTTCTATTCCAAACTCCATCCTGATGTCCCCAGATACAATCCTTACAGTCTGGATTAGGGTATCTATTTCCTTGATGCTCTTACCATACATCTTGATGTCGTCCATGAACATCAGATGGTTGATTCTGTTGCCTCTTTTCTTGAGTTGGTACCTGGCATCCATCTTCTGTAGTACTTTTGTCATGGGAATCATGGCTACTACGAAGAGTAGTGGGGACAGTGAGTCGCCCTGGAAGATCCCTCTCCTGATATTAACCTCTGCTAGTCTTATTCCAGAGCTTGTAAGTATTGTATTCCAGTTGCGCATTGTATTTTTGAGGAAGCTGATGGTGTTTTCCTCTGCCCCATTCTATTAGCCATGTGCGTGGTATCATGTCGAAGGCTTTCTTATAGTCTATCCATGCCATGCTTAGGTTGGTTTTCCTTTTCCTACTGTTCTTCATTACCATTTTGTCTATCAGGAGCTGGGCGTTTGTGCCCCTACACTTCCTTCTGCAGCCTTTCTGTTGGTGGGGGATGGTGTTTGTCTCCTCAAGGTAATTGTATAGCCTTTCACTGATGATACCTGTTAGCGACTGCCACATTATTATTATTATTATTATTATTATTATTATTATTATTATTATTATTATTATTATTATTATTATTATTATTACAAGATAAACCATAATCATATGGAACAAGCCCACATGCGCTATTGACTTGAAATTCAAACTTCCAAAGAATAAGGTGTTCATTAGAAAGTAACAGAAGGTAATGGGAAATATAGAAAGAGTAGATCAATTATTAAAAAATGAAAAATACATTAAAAATATCAATAAATGATTAGATAAAAATGTCGTTAAATATTAAAATCCAAGGCGAATTGTATTAGGATAGTAAATCATTTCATCTTCGCTTGAACTTCTGAAGTTGCAATTGCTCGACATCCTCTTGTAGACTTCCACAGTCCAACGGGGCGTATATTAAAGGACCTCTGAAACTGAGAAGTTCAACAGAAAGGCATATTTACCGCATATTGGTGCTGCTGTTCGTCAACTCTAGTTGCTCTCGACAGGAAATGGGATCAAGTATCAATTGTGAACTTGGAGGACCTTTGTTAAAATACTACAACTTATCGAAAATTTATAAACGTGATACCATCTGTCGATGGTCCAAGACGTAAATGGTAATTTTAGTGAACACAAACTTACCACCACGAACCACTCAATCGAAAAGAGATAAATCTCTGGCAGCAACAGACACCCACACCACAGAACAGTGTTATAAATGTACGAGGCCTTATATACTATAACTAACTTTAGTGCAGCATTTGCTGACACCTTCATTACATGTTTCTCAAAAGTAAGATGTAAGTCAATAGTTACAGCAAGAATAATTGTAGCTTCCAACTCATCCAGTATAGTCTAAGCCACCTGAAAGGGAGGATGGGGTGAAACATCTATACAGGATCTCCTAATCGACAAAGTTTCCGTTTTACTAGATTCCGTTTTACTGGAGTTCAGCCTCATACTCCACAGGCTACACATTCACTAACTCGTTCCATGTCATAATTGACACTAAGGGTAGTTTCATTTCTCATAAGTGGAGACTTTGCTACACCCACAAGTGTTTCATCATCGAAATACTGAGCAATCTTGTTTTCCCGGCTAACAACCACTTGTATGCAACAAAATTATGAGTGGACCAAGAACACTACCCTAAAGAACTCCAGACACAAAGAGTCTTGCATTGCTAAGGATCCCATCAACAGCAACTCGTTGCTGCCTACCTATAAGGACATCATGAAGTAAACCTAAAACATAGCCACACACTCCAAGATTCTAAAGTTTTATAAATAAGTGCCCTGTGATTTACTAAACTGAAAACAGCACTAAAACTATATGAATGGCTCTACACTCTAAACCATTATTGAGGCTTTCTTGTAAATAGCACGTCAAATCCAAAGGAGCATCGTAGGTTTCCTATATGCCTATTGACTATCAACTAACAATACTTTGGTTTCCAATATGCCTATTGACTATCAACTAACAATTCTTTGGATTCCACATCCATGTATAGTAGCTTAAAAATATGTCTTTCTGTTATTTTGGAGAGCACAGAAAGAATAAAAATTGGCATGTAGTTACTACAGTCTGCAGATATTCCACTCTTCCTGAACAAGAATTGTATTACTAACCTTGTGCTCATCTGCAAAGATACCATATCGACATAAAAATCTAAAGCATATACTAACCTTGGGAGACAAGCACACTAGATACCTTTTTGAAAACCAGAGAAGAAACCATCAGGATCGTCTTCATTCCAACTATCAAATTTTTCAGTATGACAGGTACCAGCGAGAGGGAAATCCTCAGTTAATTGCTAGGCTGCAGAAGCTCACTGAAGTAATTCAACCTTTTTCTTAGGGCAGCACCAAAGCTACCATCATCCGTTTCTAGTGGCAGAATGGCAGACGATGATGATGTCAATTTGGTTCACCACAGATGAAGCTCAGTGATTCCTTCAATTTTCCTCTTTAGGGAATTACTGTTATTTCTCTCAGTGCTATCTGCAGCACGATGAAACTCAAGAAAAATGGTGTAATTTTCATGTGAATGATATTTTTCTCCATGTGTTGAGTTTGGTCTGTTTGTCATGGTAAGCTCTCCTACATGTATCAACAAACCAATGCTGGTCATTTGTCCTGATTTTCATGACCTACCCAGTAACATACCTTACTGAAATAGCCATTAGCATTTCTCTAACTTCTTTGAATCTGGATCTACTATAGCGTCTGAAATATTAAGTGCCTGGCAAACTCCAATAATGATATCCAAATTGGCTCTGTCTGGATTTCAGCCAGACCATTTTTATAAAATGTGGCAATAGGAGTATACTGATTGACAGATATGTCCATTTCACTGGCGCAATAGCTGGAACATCTGTGGATATGAGTTCTGATCTATTACCAGAAATATGAGTGGCTTCCTTGATTAGCTGGAAAAAATCAAAGGAGACATAGCATTCAAGAACAGACCAGCCATATCGAAACGTGTAATTTGAATTAAGTCAGTTGCTGTGCTTTACACTCCAGTCTCCACAAGTAATGAATGCAGGTAACAATCTTTGCATTGACTACATACGCTACATGCAGAGAATCTAAAATTATTTAATTTTTGAAAATTCATTGAATCAAGAAAATTAAAAAACAGTGTGACATGACTGAAGTTACTGATAACTATCAATTTGTTATAGCACAACAAACAACCAAAAATCAGTTCATTACTCTTAAAATGGAACATCACTCTGGAAATGACTGTTAAATATGAGCAGCAATTAATTATCAGATGATCTGAAATTAACCTACAGGGTTAATAGTTTGCCACAAAAGCCACCAAGCGGTTGTAATCTAAGGCCGCCATCAAGGATGAGACAGTGACTTCACGAGTTTAAAAAAGGCATTCAAGATTTTCTCTTTATTCCATGTATTCAGAATTTTCAATTTTACACTGTGCATTCTGGGCCTGATCTTGATACCTTGCATCCAGGATTTTCTCTTATTGCCATGCATCTAAGATTTTCTCTATACGCCATGAATGCTGGGCATTGATTGATTGTGTATTAAATCTGGCGTCACAACATCTGGGCTGGGCAGCACTACCAAAACGACACAGTCGTATTTCTTATAAATTGCAACTATAGTATTTATTTTTAACAGGTATGTTTCAGTCAATTCAAAACGTGATCCACAAAAGTAAAAGTTTGGCTACGCAAGCCGCAGCCAAAATATACCTTCCGTAGACAGTATGTAAACAAATGACGCTATTCGTCAATCATTTTGGAAATTGTGTTCCATTTGTTGGGATTTATGACGTCATGCTTTTAATTTTGGTTACAACAGCCAGTTGTCTCTACTGGTCTCAAATGGCTGCCGTGGGTATCTGTAAATTCTATAGTATCTTTGGTATAAGGCTATATTCCTTTAATACAAAATTTGGTCATTCTTTCTCGAAGTTTGGTGTGTAGTTAGGTTTGAAATAGAATTAAAACTAATATCAGTATGACTAACATGATTAATTCTCGGTAATTAAAAATAGTTGCATATACATAAGACACATTGGCATTAATTCTGAAGGAAACATTTACATCTTAGTTTCATCTTGCTTATTTAGCAGAATAATTTCATTCTTAGACATCAACTACTTACATTCAAGTAAGATAACGCGTAGCACTTGATTATTTCTGCTCCTTATTATCTTAACTAGGTTACCACTTTCCTCTTTACGATTACAAGGATGACGTCATGATTGAGGAGTGCTAATATAAATTTACTCTTATTTTCCAGCGCTTTTGGAATACCTTTGATGACTGTAGCTTCTGCTGATTCTCCTCCATAAAAGTGAGAAGAAACGCAATATTAGAAATAAAAACTTAACATTAATAAAAAAAGAAAAGAGATCCCAAGTCGTGTTTCTGCATGAACAAGCCCGTTCCAAATAGCACCTCACTCTCTGAAGCCTTTATGTGAAATAAACTATATTATGAAATCCATGCCAAGAGAATTAAGTGGGATTAAGCCATTTCATTTTTCTTAATAACCTGGATGAATGTAAATGAGGAGGCTTCATTACATTTTATTTACTGATATGAATTGTATTTCAAGTCTTTGTGTTATTATTATTCTTATTATTTTCGATAAATGAATTATGAATAGCATCGTTCCATAGATTAATTGGAGAACATATTCCCGAAATATTATCAGTAGACTGGAAGACCCCAAGGAAAATTTATTCATTTCCCATGTGCTGATAAACTCCAAAACCTCGGGTATTTTGTAGACGCTAATCCATTCCACATGAAGGTTTTCCGCCGTCCACCCAAGGCAGCCTCTCATGCAACATGGCCCTTTAAAAGCTCGCAGAATAAACAATAACTGCAAATACATTCATTCGCATCTTTTAGTTTCCCGTAAAATAAAACTATTGAGATGCTATTTGTCTGTCCGTCCTCACTTTCTCTGTCCGTCTGCTCATCTTAAAACCTGCAGAGTCCAGAGGCTGCAATTTGGTATGTTGATCATCCAGCCTCCAATCAAACATATGAAATTGCAGCCCTCTAGCCTCAGTTGTTTTTATTTTATTCAAGGTTAATTTTAGTCATGATCGTGCATCTGGCACTGCTATAGTAGGTGCCAACAACACAGGCCACTGCTGGGGCATGGCTGAAATCTAAGTGTGTTATGGCTGAGAGTTTCATGGGCCGCGGCTGATAATTTCATATAGTATTATACTCTATACAGTAAACTCGATTGCGCCCAATTTACTTACTTTTTACATTACTGATTGATATAAGATAGCTCCCAAACAGCTCAGTTGGTATATATCTAAAAGAAACAGCATTTCGGTTACATATTTCATTCTGCCTCATATCATCTGAGAAGATGCCATAAATCAGGGGTGGCCAAACAGTCGATCGCAACTACCAGTCGATCGCGGCCACTTGTTTGGTCGATCGCCGTTCACCCACAATCCTTATATAAGTGAAGAAATTGTACTCATGTTTTATCATATTGTGGCGCTATTTGAATTTATTTCCCACGTAAAATTATGTATAATTATGTAGTATGGTTGACTGTAAAAGTTTCAGTCTTTAGAGTAGATCTCTGAGTCCAAACCTCTGACCACCCCTGCCATAAATATTAGGCTACTATTTTCGTAATCCAAGTCAACAATTTGTTAGAAAAACCATTGCAATGAATAATACAAAAGCTCAATTTAATTGACAAGAAAAGCTTGCTTAAAAATTATACAGCGCCACCAGGAGTCATTATGATGTCGTTTTGATTTAAATTTACGGAAAGTGTGATGCTTATCTCAATCATTTATACGAGAATACACGTCACGCACACATGCACACATACAAACACTAGCACGTACACACACATGCAAACACGCAGTGCACGCATTCAAACACACACACACACATATATATATATATGTAAATAAATTCTTCTGTTAAATCAAGACATGTCTCAAGTATAAAAGGCCCATTAAAACACTGGTTTAAAGCTAAGGACCATATTTTGGTGGACTAACTTCCACAATTATCAAGTAGTGAATGACAGAAGTTGCATTGGCAAAGTATATAGTGAGAGATTAGGCCCTTAGGTGATGCCTGGGGTCACTGCTAAGCCAACGTTGGTTCTGTTCATTGTTTTAATCCACTTCATTGTTATCTTAAGGAAGATATTGTCTATATGGTCAGAGTTCCAGGTTCTATTGGAGAGGTTGATCCTATTATCTTCTTGCTTTATCGGTGAAGATTCTATCTGATAATTGTATTGACAACTGCTCTTGTATAAAATTCAGGATGAGTTACAATCCATAGTATGGTTCATGTTATTTATAAGATGGAAAAGTGCCAAACTATGTTGTCCATATCTGTCTGAGTGTTTATGTTGAGTTAATCTTTCTGAGAGACATTTACCTGTGAACCCATATTATGAGTAATCACAATCCCTACAGGGGATTTCATAAACTCCTGTGTCTTTAGAGGCTGGTTTCTGCTGAATGTTAACTAAGGACATCCCCAATTTATTCAGATAAGTGAAGATGAAAGGGTTAGGGTGGCCTAATGTTTGTGTGATTCCTCATAAATTAACCATGTGAGGTATTATGATTTTGTTCATGTATTTTTTCTTTTCTTTGCTCTCTGTGGGTTTGTCAAACATGCTCTTTGCTTTATGTTGGTTTTTTTATATATTTGCTTGGGGTATTTCAACAAGATAAGTGGATTTCTGATTGTTTCAAAATTTTTTTTAAGAAATTCTGGGGAGAAAATTCTCAGGGCCCTAAGAAATAAGCTACTTGCTATGCCAAATTTAACTGAAATTCATGATAGCTGTAAAAATTTATGTATGAAAGACATCAAAATTGCCCCACTTGCTTTTCCAGTATGTCTACATAAATCTGGTGATTTTGATGTCTTCCTATAAGAATTAAACTCCTTGGTCCAAAGCATAAAATTTAAAGTAGAATGGGAAAACAATAACCAAATCCCCTTTTTAGATGTGTTAATCATTAGAACTAATAACAACTGCAAATTCATTATCTTAAGGAAAGCGACATTCACACTTTCATACTTACATTTTTACAGCTATTATGACATTTCAGTTAAATTTGACATGTCAAGTAACTTATTTCTTAGAGCCCAGGCATCACCAAAAGGCATAGCTCCAACTATATATTTCACCAATGCAACCTTCGGCTAAACATATATGAAAATATATTAATTCCGAGGTAGAGTGAATTAGATATTAAAGGACATTTGTAGCTCAATATATGTATATGAATCACGGTAATGTGATATGACTTATATAATGGCTACATGCGGGCAAAAGCACTACAAAGCTACCGAGGACGAGGTGGGTTTGATGCATTCTCCAAAACTACAAATACCTGAAGTGCGACAGGTATTTGAGGTGGGAAACGGCATAAACTTATATCCTCTTGCGGTGGGCTAAGGCATCACTGCCAGTCCTGGAATTGAAGATGTCGATGGTTCATGCCCGTCGGCCGTAATTCTATTATCGTCTAGGAAATTCCCCTTCGGAATTAATATATATATTAATTCCAAGGTAGAGTGAATTAGATATTAAAGGACATTTGTAGCTCGATATATATATATATATATATATATATATATATAGTATATATATATATATATATATATATATATATATATATATAGTATAGCAAATTCCACAGGAAAATGATAGTCAGAAATCCAAGTGCTTTCGTCTTTACTCAGACATTGTCAAGGAGTTAATGAGGTACAATTGGAGAGAAAGGTCTCAGGTACAACACAAGATCAAGAATACCAGATGGTTAATTGTCAAAAGGGTAAAAATTAAAAGAGATAATCCAGGATTATCGGATATCACACGTTCACAAACCTAAACAGATTTACCCTAACCGAAATTACAAAGTTTCTTTACAGTCTAAAACATGTAAAGACTGAATATATTAATTTTGTTGCTTATATTTATCTACAACTTGTTTCATTATGAAAGCATCAAGTTTAAATAAACCAAGACTTAAATTTAGAACATTTCTATTATTTGACTTGATGAAACAAGATTCAATGATATTCCTTTTAACTGTGTCATTACATGGGATTAAGGCTCTTGCTTGACTCCAGTTAATAGGATGGTCTAAATCTCTCATATGTACGAATAATGCATTCGATATTTGCCCAGTTCTCACAGAATACTGATGCTGTTTGAGACGTTGTGAAAGAGATTTACCGGTTTGTCTGTAATAGACTTTATCACACTTTTTGCAAGGAATTTCATATATGCAGCGTGGACGATCTGTAGGAGAATTTTTGATTATTAAACTCTTGACATTAATATTACTGAAAACAATATTTATGTTAAAAAGCTTTAAAATTCTAGGAATATCTAAAAACCTTTCATCATAGGGTAATTTTAGAATGTTATTCTTACTAAATTCAAGTTTGTCATTAGTTGAATAAAATGTTTTTCTAGCTCTTTTCCATGCCACATCTACAAAACTCCTTGGGTATTTAAGTTTCATTGCAATATCATAAATAGTTTTAATTTCAGCATCAATAAACTGCGGGCTACAGACACGTAAAGC
>NC_061088.1:41812433-41859933 GCF_015104395.2 Macrobrachium nipponense | reverse complement strand
GAAGTAGCAAAATTCAGGGGTTGACTCAGAGTGCCATTGGAAACAACGTTTTCGTCACAGTTTAGTACAAAATATTTTTTTTAAATAAAGATGTAGCACCAATTTTATCTTTACGCCTTAAACTCAATGTAGATACGCAGATGATACTCGTATATGCATAAGACTGGGTACATTCAACTTTCTTAACAAGAAAGTGCGACAGTCTTGTTATCAGGTTCATAATTTACCAGGTCGACAAAAATACTCAGCTGACATTTTTATTATTTAAATAGGTAAAAGAAGTGGCAGACTTTTTCAGATACTTGACAGATTCCGATGATACGTAACCAAACGAAATCAAAACTGACGAATTCTTGTTCTCGGCGTTTATGTCTTTTTTATTTATTTATTTTTATTCATTGTTTTTTTTTTTTTTTTTGGGGGGGGGGGCATAAACGTGCTTGACTTAAATAAAGGTTTAGCTTGTATTCCCAACATAAACTGATGTAGTAACTTTACCAGAAATGACAAGGATAGAGATTAAGACAATCTACGATCGTATTTAACTTCAGCTTTAGGTTAATCGAACACTTGTAAAAGTGTACCTAGTTGCTCCATTCATTTTTTATGTACGAGTAGGTTTTATTCCATTCGAGTGGCTTTGTGTAAAAGCCCGCTACCAGTTCCTGTAAAATGCAATGTAATTTTGATTCCAACAACTATCAGCATTTCTTATGACACGAGACACTCCTGAGAGCTTTCGGTAATTTATCTATTTATTGATTTTATCTGAAAACAAGCAGACAGTCGTATATACAAATACATACATGCATATGTACATACACACATACATGTATGAATAGAATAAAAAAAGAGAAGTTTAGAATGGCTGTTAATTTTAGAAGAGAGACCAGAAATAGGGCCTTATATCTATGGGAGCCTCAAAATACATAGCAAAGGATGGCCACTTAGGCCGATTGTGTCCTCTATCAATGCCCCAAAATGAAGATTGGAGAGGTTTCTGATTATAATCACCCAAGCGCGCGATTGGTTCATAACATAGACGATTAACGAACTTTATGGTATAGTGGTATGAGTGTAAAAATCTGTAAGTTTGCTAGTTTTTATATCGTATCATTGCGCACGAAAGTACCACTGTTAAGAAAACTAGAAACCATTATGACAAAAATTGGAAGATGTTACGTATAAGTGATTATAGATCAAAATGCATCTTTAATTAAGACAATTGGAGGCAGCCTTAAGCATGAACGTGATAAGTGGGAAGGCAAATACTTTATTCAGAAGAATGAACTGGCCATTTTGGCGGATATATATATATATATATATATATATATATATATATATATATATATATATATATATATTGAAATAGCTGGAGACGGAAGAGGTGGAAAAATTAAAGTACCTGAGCTAGAGGTAGTGAGGTGGAATAGGTTTGTAGATGACATCTTAGTAATACACAGAGAGGAGAAAGGGAAACTAGTAAGTTGTTTGGCTGAACCAAACCAGATTAACGACGAGATTAAATTCACCTTTGAAGATGAGAAAAAAGGGATAATCCCCTCTCTGGATGTAAACGTAAAAAGGAAGCTAGAAATATAAGTACATCATACACAGCCAAACGCTTACATACACATGTATTCCAGCCACGCAAAAGAAATCAAGGCAGGGATGATGAAAGGGTTGATTTTTACGGCCTACAGGGGTTGCAGACCACCTTACTTGGACCAGGAGCCGGATCATCTATAAACTGCTTTCAAACAACTGGGATGCCCTACAGAGTGGTGGGAGAAGGCGCACAGCAAGGCTAGGAACACCACTACGGGGAAGGATACCATGATAAAAACATTGCTAATAAATAAGGTACACTTATTAATCGAAACAGCATTGTCATTGAGGATTTAAACAAACCACTAAAAAGTGTAAGATTATTTGAGAAATATAAGAATAATGTCAGGTTACATAACACCTTATGGCAACTTTGATACAGTATATTTTAGACTGAGCGGCAAATCGTGCAAAAAGAATAAGCCAGCAAAAGCAGAAAATTCGCCATCACAACCAATCCTCGCCACTGGCAAAGCATTGCTGGAACCATTAACCCTAGGATGAACTGGGAAAAATAGATTTTATATAACAACCAAAATAAAACATCAAGGTTGATCGTAGAGAACCCCCTCATCAACTGATATGAAAAAGCAAATGGAAGCCAATTTAGGTAATGTTAGGTGTGACAAAACATAAAGAAAGTTCAAGAAGGACATAAATAAAAAGATGAAAAGAAGGGAGATAATAAGAAAAGGCTCCATAGTGCATCAATACCTCATGAAAAAGACAATATTTTTGAAAATCTGTAGTACTATAGAAATGAAATAATCTATATGCTAAGCTGCCCCATCTCATTGGAGCCTAATGCAAGCACTACACACACACACACACACACACACACACACCACACACACACACACACATATATATATATATATATATATATATATATATATATATTATATATATATATATATATATATATATTATTAATTGCACTTGACCATTATTTAAGCGAATGCCATAGTAAAATGACAGGCAGAAGTTCAATACCAAGCACTCACGTGTTTAATCGTGCGGCTTAGATTACTGATTCTTTCATTTCTATAGTACTAAAAGTTTTCACATTTTTCTGGGATTTCCTAAGTATCTCCAGGAGATACATGAAAAGCACGTGAAAGCGCTTCTTACTGAACTTCTGACTGTCATTCCTGTGGTATTTGCTGATATACAGGATGTTTCGAAATTAGAGGCCCCCCCTACAGCATAAACTAAAATTGATGTGGACAAAAACGAAAGTAATTCAGAACAGGTATTTATTTAAGTTTCTCTTTGAGTATTTAATATTTTGTGTGGCCTCCATCTGCCTGTACCACAGCCTGCATTCATGATGGGTATGATTTCAGAAAATAGCAAAAAAACTGAGCCTTAAACTCCATTTCCCTGAGCACTTCGGTCACCTCTCTTCGCAGGTCATCGAGGCTTGGTATACCATCATAGTTCACTGTGTGTGCTTCAACACGATCCTTTAAGATACTACCAATGTTTTCACACACATTAAGGTCAAGGGAGCTACCTGAAAATTCACTTGATGAGAAGAAATCGATACCACTGTTTCCAAGCAGCTCCTGTATCTGAAGAGCCTTGAAACATGGTGCCTTATCATGCAAAAATGTGACTTCTTCAACAGATAACACATTTTCAGGATCTTTGAGAAAAGGAAATACTCCACCAGTAAGCACAGTTTCTCTGAAGTATTTGCCATTCCATGACTGTCCTTTTCCTTTGATGATCCACATTAACCAAACATTCAGGAAATTTAACAACTTGGCGATAGTGCACGTCATCGCTGATATCATCCAACTTTGCAGCCCAAATGATGGCATTTTTATGATTTGGCTTCCTGACTGTGTAAATGAAGAATTCATCTGATGTGACAACATGGAGAGAGTCAGCTTCATCCCAATCTTTAAGAAATGAACCACAAAAACCATGCACGGTCATCTCTCTGTTGCTGAGTGATGTTGGGCTTGCTGATAACATGAAATGGCTTGATACCAGATTTTTTTTAACTCACAATATTCAGCACTATAACTTCTCTTCTTTCCCCTTTTTGTTTCTAGTTCAAGCGCCAATTTACATAAAGACTTTCTTGGTCTACCCACTGCCTCAGCTATGATGTCTTTTGACTCCTGAGAAAGGACATCAGGCGTTCCAACATTCTCACTCTTTTCACGATGACGGTCATATGGATTTTTTTTCCAGTTTCTTTTAATAAAGGATTCATCTTTTTTAATGCATTCAGCTATCCAGGAATGTGAAATGAAGGATGCACCAGTACCCCTGGCCTCTCTGAAGGTTATAGCCTGGATTCGGTCAATCCATCTGATTTCCCCAGAGTTGTTAGCCATAGCTGTATCTAACTCCGTCACTCAGTCTGAAAATACAAGAAATGTGAAATGAAAAATAGCTTAATAGAAACTTAAGATAATGTACTAGGAAATAGGCTATAGCAAAAAACTTCATAACTTTCCATTTGTTCTGTGGAGGGGGGGATTCTAATTTCGAAACACCCAATATATATAGTACACGCGGAAAGTATGGCCGGGGCACTGAAAAAAAAAAAAAAAAAAAAAAAAAAAAAAAAAAAAAAAACTGCATTTTTTTGGATTAGTCAATGAAAAAAAGTATGATTGGATTGGGAACACTTACCCCCTCACTAGTACTTTGTTGTGTTGCCCCGGCTCTTGATGACTTCTCTAAGTCGCCTGGGAACACTTGCTGCAAGATTTTGGAGGGTTTCTGGCTCCAATGTCTCCCAAACCTCCCTGATGGCCGCTTCAAGCTTTGGGAGAGAAGAGGTATCTCGGGTCTGAAGCCGCCTCTTAATTATGCTCCACACGTTTTCTATGGGGTTCAAATCAGGTGAGGATCCGGCCAGTCACTAAAAAAAGGGCACTTCACAATCCTTCAACCAGTTAACCACTAATTTAGCGGTGTGGCACAGGTGCCCCATCCTGCATAAAAAAACTAGTGCCACTCTTTTTCAAAAGACCCTCTAAATAGTCTCCCAAAAGCTCAAAGTAATTGAAGCGGTTCATGTACTCATTCTTGGGGAGGAACACTAAATTCCCCCAACACCACCATACCCAAAAGAAGCCCATACCATGAGGCTAGGAGGGTGCTTCACAGTCTTTGTGGTGTACTGAGGGAGGTGGGGATCGGAGCCAGACGGACGGTACACTCTCTTGGCACCACTCCCAGTCACACTAAATGTAGCCTCATCAGTCCATAACACCTGTTCCCACTGGAAATATCCCACAACAAGTACTTTTTGGGCCAAAAGCAAACCTTCGTTGCTTTTGCTGAGCGGTCAGGAGCGGCTTCTTCCTAGCTTTGTAGGATCGCAGCAACAGGTCGTCGTGGATGCGTTCTTGCACGTCCTCAACGAGACGTTTCCCAGCACACGAGAATTCTTGTCCTTGATTTCACGTGCTGTGAGAGTAGGATCTTTCTTTAGCTGACGATGGATCAGCCTCAAAGTCGTGGTCTTGATCTTACGAGGCCTCCCAGACCGAGGTTTGGGGGTAGGGAGGTCGTCAGGGTCTCCCTCGTGGTAACGGTTGATCCAGCGATACACAGTTCGCTCAGATAACCTCTTCTGAGCACAATATCACGCACTGAGATACCTGCCTTATGCAGATCTATGATAGAGGATATCTCCTCTTTACTAACAAACTTCCTGGGCATCAGGAACGATCAGCACAACACAAAAACGAACAATACCGCGAAGCGCAGGGGGACAAAAAATGAGGGGGAAAAAACACTTTCGCCACTTAGGAGAGCACGGGGTCGACTGAGATGTTTGTTATTGTTGTGAACGAGAGTTGCCAATACATACATTATCTCGCAAGCGCCAGCTGAACTTTCCGCTGACTCCCACTAGCTTTATGGGGTACTGTCAAAAACCGCGAAAATAATGGCCGGCTGCGTCGAACCAGCTATACTTTCCGCGCGTACTATATATATATATATATATATATATATATATATATATATATATTATATATATATATAGATATATATATATATATAATATATATATATATATATATATATATATATATATATATATATATATATCTATATACATATACAGTAAATCATTACGTTTTTATATATATTATATATATTATATATATATATAATATATATAATATATATATATATATATATATATATTATTATATATATATATATATATATATGTATATGTATATATATATATATATATATATATATATATATATATATATATATATATTATATATATTATACATAACGTAATTAATGTAGCATTTGCCATGATCGTAGCACATTTCTAATAGGTTGAACATTGGTTCCCCCAGAGACAGCAGCTGGGTTCACCGGATTCTAAACAAATACAAATATATATATACATATACATATATATATATATATATATATATATATATATATATATATATATATATATTATATTGCTACTTTCAAAATGCATGTTTCCCCTCTTTGAAATGTCATGTAGATTGTGTAACATTTTTTCAGATTCCTAGATAGCTTAGAATAGGATGTTTTAAGATGTGTGTTCAGATTTCGCATTTCGTGTTGTAAAAGAATATGTATATAACGTAAAAAGAGAGAGATCTTTGTCTTTTGGAAGCTACGAATGTTTAACTTTTCTTTCAACACGTGTGATAGTGAGCGAGCTCGACTCTTGCGTTGTCATCAAAACATGTCAATTTTAATTGTCGCCCAGCCTCCGTCTCGATCGAGTAGTGTCTTTCTTTTTTTTTTAACAGACTCGTCTTGTACGCGTATATCTTTGTCAAGTCCCACGTGGGAGTTGCACATTTTGTATGTGAGATTGCATCAGTTTCGAAGATTCGAGAAGCTTTCGTGCCAAGAACTTTTTGACATCTGCTCTCTCCCGTTTCCGTAAAGGAAGAGATTTCATTCGATCATAGAACCTCGAGGCAGTTAGATCTCCCTCTCTCTCTCTCTCTCTCTCTCTCTCTCTCTCTCTCTCTCTCTCCCTCGACATCGAGATTATATTAACGTAACGTAACTTGGTCACTCATAACTTAGAATTTCGTATTTGATATTTCTTAGAATTTATTTAGTGTTATTTAGTTTCTTTTGTGGAATCTGAACAGACATTATTTCGTAACGGCGCCTGGTTTTTGTGAAATTGTGTAAGACAAGACTGCAGCAGAGAAAGAAGTTGGTATACCTAAAAGGTAAAGTATTATATTTTTATTAGTTGCAACTAATAACGGTTAGGAACTGTGTTTAACTAATAACTAAAAGTTAATCAGAAAAGTGTTTGGTTAACTAATAACTAGTAACGGATAGGAATTGTGTTTAACTAATAATTGAAAGGAACTGTGGTTAACTGATAACAGATGTTTACGAAGGTTTGGTGAAAACTGTTGGTTACAGTGTTTTTGAGTGAAAAAGGTTTACACTTTTACACATTGCTGATTTTTTTTTGTGTTTTGTCTGTTCCATTGTTTGTGCACTTATTCATTTTCTTATTGAAGTGTGTCGTTTTATTTTATATTTTCGTTTGCATTCACAATTTAATTGACTTAGTTATTTTCATTGCTTAATCATTGCACATTTAATTAAATTTAACACTTGTGAATTAATTTGCATTTACTTAGAATTCTTTTCAAGATTTATTATTGTTTAGCACTTGTGAATTAATTTCAGATTTTCAATTATTGCCTAATACTTTTGAATTTTGATTGAATTAATTTTCTTGAATTTTGTGATAAATTAATTTTGATTTAATTTTACTTCATTTGATTCAAGAATTAATTAAATTTTACTTTGTTTTCAAGTAACAGTAATTTTCCCTGATATTGTGAATTTCAACTTATAAAGTTTTGAATTTAATAATAAATTTTTGTATTTTAAAATTTTTATAAGTGTTTTCTTTATCTTACACCAGTATAATTATATTTGATTATGATTTTATGATGATAGGCAGAAAAATAGAGTGGTAATTGATTTGCTTTCCTTCAATTTAATTGAAGTGACTTAGAACCAGGGAAGTACTTAGACTTCTGAAATCAGGGAAATACTTAGACTTTTAAAGTTGTTGATGGAGTGATGCCCTTTGATTAATTTAATTACTTACAAGATTACTTCACACCTGTTTTGATGAACTTAGTCTGATTTTCTACAATACTGGTAAGTGTTAAGGGATCACTGTTGCCTTTAGAGTATTCAGTCATTTAAACTGTGTTATGAGGGTTCAGGTGTCTGGATTTGTGAGGTAATATTTGATGCATGGTAACCAGATACTTGGCACTTCGTAACAATATATATATATATATATATATATATATATATATATATATATATATATATATATATATATATATAAATGGCAAACTTACTAATTTTTCTATCGTTACTAAATTTACTTCCAATTGATTACAATTTTCTTAGGTAAGTGGGAGGAGCCTGCACAGGATCTTACAATCACTTGCATGGGGTAGGATATGATAAATAACAGACCCATATGGGATGGTTAAGGATCTTTTATTCTACTTGAGATACAGACTACAACTAGTGACTTTCAACAGTCGGTGCTTGTGCATGACACAGTTAACCCTGGATAGGTTAGCTGGGTCGAGCACGACCCTAGGGGTGTTTCAAAAAACATGTTTTTTCCCATAATTCTTTGTCTATCTCGAATCTGGGTGTGATCGATCTGCAAGACGATAGCAGAATACACACTACAATCATGTCAAAACTTGTGTTTGCCTTTCCTTTGTCCTTTCCCCTTTATTGAGTAATAGTTTGTTTTGAACATGTGTGGGATACAAAGGCAAGGTTATCAAGCAGTGATTTCCTTTCTAACACTGTTGACTCTGGGATAGTTTTATATTGTTAGAAACTGTAGGTACATGGTGTGTGTACATTATGCATGCCATTGGTTGTGGCTGAGAAGACTTATACTACCATTTATTCCAATTTCTTTTGATTGCCAATTTCTCAGTTTTTGCATTTTTTTTTCATTTTTCATCAACAATGGCCAGCAGGCAGTATTCTCTGGGGATGGATGTCATCAACTGACTTCTAATGGAATTATAAAGTGATTTTGATGAGAATTTAGAGGTTGCTGACAACTCTATATGGCAAGAAGCCAAGTTTGTGTAACAAGAGTTGGACGCAAGGGGAATGACCTTGAAATGATTGCACACAAGAGGGGGAGAGAAGGGGTGGGTCTCTTCCTTTTCTGATGACATTACATGAGCTTATGTCAATAAATCATGACACACTGTAGAGAGAGAGAAGAGAGAGAGAGAGAGAGAGAGAGAGAGAGAGAGAGAGAGAGAGAGAGAGAGAGAGAGAGAGAATAACATTTCTGATATGAGTGTAAATTACATCTTAGTGCAGATCTTTTTATGTAATTCCATTCTAGGATAATATGAGTTTATTCTATAAAAAAAATAAGCCTTTTCCTATTTCATTTAGCTACCAAAATAATTCATGAATTTTGACAATTTTTTGGGCCAAAAAAACATGATGGGATGGACAATACTCTCATAGCAGGGTGCATACTGAAGGCAGCCACCCATACAAAGAAGACCTTCATATATGATAGACCTTAGCTTCTCAATCTTGCTGGTCATCGGTAGCTTTTAATTGATCTCTAGGCCACAGGCAGCCACATCTCTGAGGAAGGCTTCCCTCTGGTGAGCTTCCAGACAATGGTCTTGGCCACAGTCAGCTCCTCAATGCTCAAGCAATCACCAGAGGCATTGTTGTGTCTTCTTGGTAGGAGTTTCTTCAACCTAGTAATACAGCGCATGAACTGTGGCCACTTCAGGAAGCTCCTAGCTACCTGCTCGATGATGGGCTCGGTCTCTGTAAAAGAGTCACAGGGTAGTGGTGTTCACTTGACTTCTGGGTCGTCCTTAAGAGCAGTGTTCTTCCTGTTGCTAGGAGTTGCAGGCCACAAGGACTATTGAACCGCAAAGAACACTGATCCCTGAAATGACAGTGTCGATTCCTCTGGAAGTCAAGTCACCTGGGTTATTGGCTGTGTCCATATACCTCTGGGCAGTGATGGCAGTCAACTTGCGTATCAGGTTGATGTGATTCGCCACAAATGTCTGGTAGCAGGCCTTGATGTTCAAGAGATACTTGAGAACCGATGCAGAATTGCTCCAGAACACTGATTCTTCAAGCTCCAGGCTGAGTTCTTCACATTGCTTGCTATCCATGCATGCTTCGGCAACTGCTACAGCTAAAACAATGCTGGGAATTTTAATTATTGTCTTCAATGGGGCCACTATAGACTGGCCCAGTTGGTCGTCGTTTGTGTTAACAGGTGTCAGGTGGTGCATGGGAAGGGTTGGCATCTGACTTGTGGACGCCCCAGTATGCTGAAAGGCCACTCAACCAAGCTTGATTAGGTATGCTACAGTTTCATGCTCTTCTCTGCCACGCTGTTCCAGGCAAAAACCAGAGTGCTGTTCAAGCCGATCTTGAAGGTGTGGCCATTGCTTGGACCACTTCACGGGCATCATGTGCTTGGTTTTCACACTTAGCTTTCTCGTGATGTAGACTTCTTCGATTAACAGTTGCTTGGTATCTTCCAGGTCCTCAAGGGAAAGACTGATGAGCTCGTCACACCTGAAGTTTCCACAATGTGTACCTGTGACCTGGTTGATTTACCTACCCTTAAAATTCAGCTTCTCAACAGGACTTCTGGACATCCGTGAAGATGCAGCTGCGGTGTTGAGGAAGGTAAAATTCTTGACAGAGTTATTGACAGTGACAGACAGGATCTTCATCATTATGTGACCGTCAGTACCATAATTTGAGATTGTGGAGAAGGATAAGGGTGCTGGCATATTAGTGGTGGCTACTGTAGCTGCCGCTCTACTCCCGGTAGTTGATGTCGCACCTCCTATCGCCATCAATCTGCTGCCAGTAGCTGCAGCTCCACCCCCTTAGACAAAAGTGCAGATGCTCCCCCAGCTGCGACTCTTGTAGTCCATGCAAGCTTGCTAGATTCTATTTCTTGGTTCAGCAAGGAATGATGATACTCTGCTCCACAAGTCAAGCATTTGCTGTTGCTTTTGTTGTGCTGATGTGAGTGTCCTTACTGGAAACACCAGAAGGCAGATCTTCCTTTGAAACTGGTAACAAGTGTCCAGCTTATGTCCTTTCTTACTACGACAGGAGCGCTTGACCTTTGGCTGCACCGTCTAAGTTGAGTGCACTGGGATTGGCTTTGGCTTACCATGAGTGTTGTTAGAAGGTTTGACCTTTATGTCTTCATATGATCTAATATTACTGTGTTTCTTGGCAACCTCAGCTGCGTACATGATGAACTTGACGAGCATGCTGAATGATGGTTGGGGGTATACTATCTTGGATGCCCACTTCATAATCCAGGGAGTTTCACTATTCAGTTTAGGGTCTCAGCCAACTCCATTCTTGCTGCATTTTCACTTATAGTATACAGCACTTTGTGGAGGTAGAACACGAAGTTGCGTAATTTGCCAACCTTACCCACATTGATTTTTTCCATTCAAACAGCTTCTTCAGATGGGCTTCTTCTATGTCCTTCTTGCAGGCGTAGATGTGTTGCAACAGCTCTATTGCCTTATGATATCTGACTTCAAGCTGTAGACTCATGCATCCTTCTATCAGTCATTGTAACTCCTTCTTTAAATGGTTATATAAGCAGGCGAGTCTTCTCTGTGGATTGTTTGTGCTAGCTTAGTGGCGTCGCACTCGAATGTCTCTATTTCCATTGTTGGAAGATGCTGGTTCCTGCTGTACTCTTGCTGTGCTGCTAGTGTCTGGCTAAGAACTTGAGTAAGTCCTGTTATAGCTTGACTGTCATTAAGTTGAGATTTAAGCCTCCTGTATGCTTCGCAGGAGGTGGTTGTGAACCATGCTTGTTGTGGAAGGGCACAGCAGACGGATTCAGGATGCTGGTGTTGAGTGTGCCTTCCCCTGCTTCAGGTACATTCGAGAGTCTGGTTGTAAACAGCCCCATAATATGCACATGACCACCAACGAATGGAGTCAATGCCTAGGCAGCTGTAGGATGTCATAACAGCTGCAAATGGCATTGGTAACATTGGCAGTGTTTGTTGCACCTTTGGAGTCCTTTGTAACGTCTAGTCATTCATGTGCAGTGTTCCAGTTCTCAACCCTCTCATGTGAAGAGATGTGAGGGAGGCCAATCCCCTATCATCTCGGCCTGCTTGAGGAGCTAGCCACAGAACATGCAGAATCGTTTTCCCTTGGACATTTGACCTTCAATTTTGCTTCAAATATCTTTCTTTCCTCTTCTTGTCTTTGATGCCTGTTTGTTTCTTCCTTCCCTTCTCTTTCTTTTCTGGCTTTCTCTTCCCTTTCTTCTCTTTCTTCTTTTTCCCTCTTACCCTTTCATTTTAAGCATTTATAAACATTTGTTGCTCGAGTTCTTCATCAGCATTGTAATTGAGATCTGCAACTGCACAATGAAACTTTACTCCTTCTTGATTTCTATTCTTAACATCTTCTGACATTTTACTTGCATCCATAGCAACAGACTTCTAACCTCTGTAATTAGACATGTTGTACATGCACAGTCTCATATATTCAAACTGTATGCCGTGATGTCTTGATTTGTTCATTCAAAAATTCTTTATTTTTAATTTTTTTATTTTTATCATTATTATTCTGTAATCTATTTTTATTATTATTATTCTGTAATCTATTTTTTATTCTATTTTTATTAGTTTTATTAACGATTTATATTTTTATTTATTTTATTTTTATATAGCACACAGCAACCTAGCATCTTTAAATCACCCACACGGCAGGATATATATCAAATTGTAGAATCCAGTGAATATGGCTGCTACAGACAACAACAACGGTACCGAATTGTCAAATCTCCTGCTCTCTGGAGGACCAATATCTAACATTACTATTACGATCCTCCAATCATACTCGCAGATCAACAAGTGCAATCATCACCAGGAGGGAACTTGTGTCTCAACTAGTGGTAGCTAAAATAATCCCTTCAAGCCATAGTTTCTTTATACTCAACTTCCTATGATGCTTCTGTGCCTTCCAGAGACATTTGCTGTAAACAAGCAGCATACATCAGTTTATTGATAAAAATATGCATACTTAGTTCTAAAAACTATAAATCCTGAGTAAATAAATTGTTTCATTTACACACAAATCATTTATACTCACATATGGCATCATCACATAGGCTATCAGTAATCACAGCAGGCACTAAGACTACAACTCTGCCGCATATCTAAAACACAAAATTCCAATACGAAATAAGCCTACAATATGAAATAATCACCAAAATTTCTATGGCAAAATGAAATTGTTAAGATTATGGTCAATGCTACATGAATTACATTACACACAAAGAAACACCATGTACCCAGCTCGCTTCCAGAGCCTATCAAAGAGCAGAAATATCAACCCAAGGGTTAATTAAACAATGGTGCCACTAGCCTCACAAAGCTCAGAATGTTGCTAATTAATAGTGTCCTAAGACCCAAGTCAAACACTGCAGATTCACTTCACTAGGTTAGTTGATAGCCCCAAAATCCTTCCCATACATAGGTCTGTTTACAATCAGCAACACAAAAACAATCCTGCTCGTAATCAGGGTGGTAGTGACATACATGAAATCGTTCTCAAAGCCAGCAATGGGTCCCGTTCTTGGCTTCCAGGTGCCTTTCACTCAACAATCACACAGCATGCAAATTTTTACTCATACTTCCAAACATACGACACATTCCACAAATCATACACAAGCGATCAAACTCCCTCGTACAAACAATACAATAAAATAATAATAAAAATTGAGTTTAAAGTTCGTATGCATGGAAATTCTTTGTACATCAGATCAGAAGACAAATAAAACACGAGAGACTTATTGTTAAATGGCAAACTTGCCAATTTTTCTATCATTACTAAATTTTGCTAGTGATTTACTCCCAAATGTTTACAAGACACTTAAGCAACTGGGAGGGGGGGCCTGCGCAGGATATTACAATATATATATATATATATATATATATATATATATATATATATATATATATATATATATATATATATATATATATATATATATATATATATATATATATATATTATATATACATATATATATATATATATATATATATATATATATATATAATGTGTGTATATATACAGATTTTGTCCCATGCAGTGTGACAGTTTTTACATTCGCAATCATTAAGCCATAAACATAAACATCGTTTAATATCCAATTCACTATAACTCAAGAATAACTTACACCAAAGGGGAATGAAAATTGATGAGTACTTCCCCACCAGTGGGATTTGAACTGCAAATATCCGTACCAATATTATTTCCCTGATGATAATCAGAACTAAACAGGAAAAAATTACTTGCTTGAAAAAAAGCTTGGAGATTCAATTTAATGTTGAAGCAGGAAAAACAGATTCAATTTTCTCGCGAACTTCCAAAACGTTCTGCTTCATTCTCTCTCTCTCTCTCTCTCTCTCTCTCTCTCTCTCTCTCTCTCTCTCTCTCTCTCTCTCTTTCGCTTACAGCAAAAGCGGTCGTCGCTAATGCATTTAAATGACTCAAATTATCAAAGAAGGCGGATACCACTGACAAAATGAAACATTCATTTTTTGTGGCTATTTTTTTCTTTGCCTTGCGCTTTTGAATAAATAGACTTTATAAACAGTAAGCCATTTCATAACAAGTTTTGGTAGCGCATTTTATAGCTGTCTTGTTTTCCACTTCCAGAGTTTCTGGATATATGGACCGGGGCTGATTTCAGTGAGAGTGGTCCACTTTCATTTCTTTCTTTTCTGTCCATGGCTACCAGCAAAAAGAACATTATAACGTGTGCAATGTTCTTACTTATGTATGATGTATATATATATATATATATATATATATATATATATCTATATATATATATATAATATGTATATATATATATATATATATATATATATATATATATATATATATATATATATATATATATATATATATATATATATATATATCAAGTCTACATTATTCTTGATATTGGCATTAGAGACGGTAACTACTAATGAATTAAGGATATTCACTAAATACATTTCCAGTTTGTAAGATGCGGGACCCACTGAGCTCGTAATTAATCTGGCAGGAAAGTTTGTTTTTATTGTACCATACATATACGGTAGCGATGGAAAGTCACACACAACTTCTTTATAAGGCTTTCATTACCGTCTAACAAACTTTTCTCTTTCCTGTTGAAAGCGCTATTCACATTATCTAGCGGGGTCTTATTTAATTCTTTATATGTGCTCTCATCACCCAAAAGATTATCCATTTTTTTCTATATATTTACTTTTGTTTCAGATTACAAGAGCACTTGATTTATCGGCTTTTGTCATGTGTATATTTTTATCTATTTTCAATTCCTTGATGGCATTCATTAATCTTTTGGGTACGTTTGTGCCATCTGACTTTTTCATACCTTAGGTTACAGATGAAATTTTGCTTTGTCAACGGCTGTACAAATAGTGTAGAAATGACCAAAGGACTGTGCAACTTGGAAAAATTTAGTGATTTAACCACTGAAGAAGTGAACATAATTAAGGGAGTGATATATGCAGGTATGAAAAAATCAGATAACCACAAACGTACCCAAAAGATTTATGGATGTCATCAAGGAATTGAAAATAGATAAAAAAAAAATATACACATGACAAAAGCAGATAAATAAAGTGCTCTTGTAATTTTAAACAAAAGTGAATATATGGAAAAAATGGATAATCTTTTGGGCGAATTAGAGTACATATAAAGAATTGAATAAGAACCCGTTAGATAATGTGAATAGTGCTTTCAATAGGAAAGAAAAGTTTGTTAGACGGTAATGAAAGCCTTATAAAGAAGTTGTGGGTGACTTCTCCATCGCTACCGTTTATGTAAGGTACAATAAAAACCCGCAAAACAAACTTTCCTGCCAGACCAATTATGAGCTCAGTGGGTTCCGCATCTTACAAACTGTCGAAGTATTTAGTGGATACCCTTAATCCATTGGTAGGTACCATCTCTAATGCCAATATCAAGAATAGTGTGGACTTGATAAATACACTAAATAGTGTACATGTTAATAGTGAATCGAAGCTTGTAAGTTTTGACGTAGTTTCACTATTCAGCAAGGTACCAATTGATGATCTACTGGAGTATATATATATATATATATATATATATATATATATATATATATATATATATATATATTATAAAGGTATAAGCCACGAAGGAGAGATAATCAACGGAGTTTCTGCAAGATCTTTCGAATCAACATCCAAACTTTCGTGATTCAGTTATACATATATATATATATATATATATATATATATATATATATATATATATATATATATATATATATATATATATATATATATATATATTTATATTTATATTTATATATATATATATATATATATATATATATATATATATATATAGTGTATATGTGTGTGTGTGTGTGTAATAAAAGGAGCACATGGAAATGCCAAAATGTAGAAAGATAGTGCTGTATATTTTGGAGAACAACTGTCTCCCTCTACTGTTTCATTACCTGCGTATAGGAGACAATTGTTCTCCGAAATATATACAGCATTAACTTTCTACATTTTGTTATTTGTATGGGCTCCTTTAATTAGATGGAATTCGTTTTTAACAGGAAATATTTCGGAATCCTAGGTCCTAGTTCAACCCCAATAGGAAGGGGTATCAGATGGGGTGGAAGGGTTGACATGTAAAAATAACGGAAAACAACAGATATTAGCGTCTAATTCATAGTTTTTGTGGTCACTGAGATGAATGGTGACACTCCTAATGCACTTTAAGTCTAAGTTCAGCCCGGTTGGAAGGGGGTGTGAGAAGGTGTGGAAAGGTTGTGACACATAAAAATAACCAAAAACTACAGATATTAGTGTCTAATCCATTGTTTTTGAGATTGATGAGGTGAATAGTGACACTGTTAATACTCTTTAAATCCAAGGTCATCCCAGTAAAAAGAAGTGTGAGAAGGAATGGAAAATAAAATGTCAAAAATGACAGATATTATTGTCTAATCTATAGTTCTTGAGGTCAGCTAGATGAATAGAGACACCCCCAATTCCCTTTAAGTACAAGTTCAGCCCAGATAGGAATAGGGGGTAAGTGGTGAAAAAATAAAGTTAAAAATGCTGGATAAAGTAAGAGTAGTAACAAGAAAGAGAGAGAGAGAGAGAGAGAGAGAGAGAGAGAGAGAGAGAGAGAGAGAGAGAGAGAGAGTGAGTTTATCAGTTGTCACTCAGAGTGGCCAGTTAGGTTATATATATATATATATATATATATATATATATATATATATATATATCATATATATATATATAGTATATATATATATATATATATATATATATATATATATATATATATATATATATATATACTGTATATAATATATACTTGTGTGTGTGTGTGTGTTGTGTGTGTGTGTGTGTCCAATGTAGCACAAAGGAAAGTGTGCTTGAGAATATACTTAAATCCACTGCAGAAAGGTGAGTAAAACTGGTGACTTCAAACAAATACTTCTGTAGCTTAATCTACATTTTCTAGTTCACACTAAATATAATAGAAGTTGACAGACCTTTATATATAAAAACAGAAGGGGGGGATGGGGTTACATTCTTTTAATCTGGGCAGCGTGTTTTTTTAAGCAAAAGAGACAAGGAAAGAGTATTGCAGCATAATCTTCTGTTTTTATATATAAAGTTCTGTCAACTTCCATTATATTCAGTGTGATCTTGAGGTTTCATTCGTATCTGACTATTTTTAAGTACAGGCAAAACATACCAGGAAAAGAATGAGCTGAGGGCTTTACCCACAGGGAGATATTGTAGATAACACTTAGCGTCACTTTAAAATCACATATATTTACATTAAACAAACATAAGAAGAATGTGAAATAAATTATGCATGTAAACAGAGTCCTGCTAAATAATCAAATTATGGTGATATAGAGATTGCTGAAGAGTATAGGGGAGAATTCACTTTTATGGCACTGTAAATATAGGGGTAGGTGGTTTAGGACCACAGCACACAGAGCACAATCACAGGAAGGATTCACAGCCAGCATCTCCATCTGCATCTGAAAATGCACAATGTTGCAAGATGGAAAGGAATCAGCGTAATCAAGGAAAAGCTTGAGATGGCACATGGAAAGTGCCAAGATATCTCGAGTTAGATAAATGCACTACGCTGATTGAAGTCAGGTCTACTATGGAAACATGCACTTTGAAAATGAAAAGATAAAGTCAGTGAAAGAATAATACCGTCGTGATTCATGAAAGAACCTCTGATCTGGGACACTTTACTTTGTCAGAGCATTGTCTTTGCTGTAGACAGGAATAGAGGTAGAACTGAAGGGACTTTAACTGGAAGAAAACTCAGGTTTAACTAAGATAGACACATAGTCAAGGAAAGAGCCCTGAAGGAGCGGAGATTCAAAAGGAAAGACGCTTTGGTCTCTATAGCCAAAATGCCTCTAACCTTCTCGTGGGTCCTGTCACCCTTTATACGACCTCTGGACAGGATTATGTTTTTCCTCCTTCCAGATGGGGCTGCCCAGTACTTGATGCTCCATTAATCTGAGTGCACCATTGGACCTTTGGTGCTCTCCCTTGACCAGTCAGGTCCATGTGGTTGGTTGGTTGGTTGCTATGAGCCTGCGAAATTCTCTTTTCGTTCCTCCTTTTCATTAGCTCCTCTTAACCTATGGAACAGATTTGTCTCCAACCGGCTTCATTTCATAGAACAGAGGTTTTTAGAGCAGAAAAGACAAATTTTTTTCCATAGCAATAAGATGAAAAAATAATTGTGCATCTTTAAAAACAAGGAAAACTTAAGTTTTACGTTAATTCCTCTGAAAGCATAAGTTATCTTTTACTTTACTGCTTTCTGTAAAGGTGAGAGGCAAGTTGGCTAGGGAAGCGTGTACCTTCATAAATAAATATATATATATATATATATATATATATATATATATATATATATATCTATATATATATATATATATATATATATATATATATATATCTATATACATATGAAATTGTAATAGCCACAATGCCCTCTTAACTTCTCAGATTCTTGGATATGCTTGTCACTACAAAGCCTTGAGCTCCAACGCATAGAAATTTGAAGAACTCATGATATACACACAATATATATATATTATATATATATATATATATATATATATATTATATATATCACACACACACAAATATATATATATATATATATATATAGTATATATGTATATATATATATATATATTATATATATCTATATATTCATTGAATAGAATGGCTTTCTCACTGTTAACCAGCTTTTTTGTTTTTGAAATTGCTTCATATTTTCTAATTATTTTCTTTACTTCATTGTTCAGGTTACTAATGGACACATAATGGGGTTCTTCCATTTACTCCAGTATTTTACACGCGACAGCTGTTTCGTCAACCTATACGTATTGACGTTTTCAAGCGTACTGATACAAATATGAGACCTACATGCGTTTTGTGACGTCATGAGGACGGAAAGGTAGTACAATTGCCAGATACCTAGTTTTAAGTATTACAAAAGACTATAGTGAAACATAAAATAAAACAAATAAATAAATATGTTAACAACAAATTAAATAAATAAAAAAGTTGAAAGTAAGTTATTATATACACATTATACATAAATATATATTAATTACATATATGTTTAATTCACTGAAAGTCAGTGTGCGCTCCTGTCCGCTTGTAGGGGCTTTGTTTCCACGTTTGGTTGAAAAGACTGCCTCCTACACGAGGGCAAGGATCGGTCTGCCTCACGTTGGATGTTAAGGCTGGGACGTTGCATTGCGATGCTGACTGCTTCTGATATCAATAAACGATTGTAGTTGCCTTCCTTTTGTATTATTTTGGTGTTTGTGAGAAGTTCTTGTAATGATGGTTTTTTATTGTGGGTATCCACAAAGTGCTGATGAATGGCTCCTTGGTTTCTGTGGGCCTGCATGCGACGTTTGAGTGTGGTGGTTGTGTGTCCGATATAGCATTTTTGGGGGGACTGACATTGCTCGTCAGCACACTGACTTTCAGTGAATTAAACATATATGTAATTAATATATATTTATGTATAATGTGTATATAATAACTTACTTTCAACTTTTTATTTAATTTGTCTGTTGTAAACATATTTATTATTTGTTTTATTTTATGTTTCACTATAGTCTTTTGTAAATACTTAAAACTAGGTATCTGGCAATTGTACTACCTTTCCGTCCTCATGACGTCACAAAACGCATGTCGCTCATATTTGTATCAGTACGCTTGAAAACTTCAATACGTATAGTTTGACGAAACAGCTGTCGCGTGTAAAAATACTGGAGTAAATGGAAGAACCCCATTATGTGTCCATTAGTAACCTGAACAATGAAGTAAAGAAAATAATTAGAAAATATGAAGCAATTTCAAAAAAGCTGGTTAACAGTGAGAAAGCCATTCTATTCAATGAATGTTGTATCCGTGAAAATTGTGCCCTAGAAGTAATAAATATATATATATATATATATATATATATAATATATATATATATATATATATATATTATATATATATATATATATATATATATATATATATATATATATACGGGTGTGTATTATGTATATATTTATAAATGCTCAGATATACAGGAAACAGAAATTAATACTCTTTAACGTAATAGGTACTCAAGTAATTAGGTGACATAAGACCTTACATATGGATTTATTACCGAATAAGTTTGAAATTAGAGTGAAATTTATATCCTATTCTCCTTTGGTCGTTCAAATTTTAATTTGTTGTTTCACAGTTACTTGCTGGATATTTTGTCTCACTGGTGTACCAGGGTTGTAAATTCTTCTGAATATCATCAATACCCCGTTTAAATAATTATTGACGTCCAAAACCTAACGGATTTTTATGGTTTTCGACATTCTTTGATTGAATACCATGGCCTACACGATGCATTGGTAGTCCAAACAAATAGAGGCAGTAGGAACATACATGCTGCAAGATTTTCATGAAATCCGAAAAGATGGCTATAAATTCCGCTGCCCGAGATTCTTTCTGTCAAACGAGACCTGAAAATGATAAGAACGTCTGGAACATGATAAGATAGCTGCTAAAAAACAATAAATCTCTTAGCCTACGAAGCAACCGACACAGCCGACCAAGAGTGATTGTAAATACAAGGACATAAAAGGAGAGCAAGTGAGGATAATACATTATTAAATATAATTTCGGGGAAAATGGAACTCAAGCACTTTATCACAGAGAGGAAAACACCTACGACAGCCCAGTACGTAAAACAGTATGAGGAAAGCGTAAAACAGTATGAGGAAAGAGAAACCCGGGTCTCTGAAATCTGTTTGAGAAAATAAATGACGGAAAAAATCCCTCAAACCCTTCTCCCGGGTGACCCGTAACTCACTGATTGTCATCTAAAACCCCCTTTTCACTGTTTGGCTTCATACGCTTAGATATATTGTGGCGGATATTTCATTCTAATCTCAGAGCGCTCTCTCTCTCTCTCTCTCTCTCTCTCTCTCTCTCTCTCTATCTCTCTCGCTCTCTCTCTCTCTCTCTCTCTAGACCATTGGGATTTGCCCTGCATGGAGCCAGACAGGAAGAGCGAAATATGAATACCTCTCCTAATGACACTTCTGCCTATTGTGAGTTCGGAAGTTGCAGAGACGAATGAATTTTGTAATCACCTCAGCATGGCTGAAATGGCCTATGGAAAGTGGCTAAATATCACTTTTAATAACAGAAGTAAAGTAATAGCTCTCATAACGAGGATATAATGTTTGATATTAGTTATTACCTTAATTAATCGGGTATATCAAATTTCGTTGATATTGAATTTTTAATTGAATATTAATTCCCTTTTCCCCTACCCCCCATCCCCGTTCCTTTCACGGCCTCCACCCGTCCCCACCTCGGTGGGTCCTGGTTGCTCACCCTGAAGCGGTCAGGAGATCAGATTATTTTCTGCATTTGCGATATAACAATTACTGGCCAATAATTATGCAGCACATTTAAAAACAAAATAGTTTTGATTCCATCTACACATAACTGCAGCTGAGAGAGAGAGAGAGAGAGAGAGAGAGAGAGAGAGAGAGAGAGAGAGAGAGAGAGAGAGCAGTAAGTCGAAGAACTTTTCGACATTTCAACGCTGACTACCTTAAAGTGGAGGGATCACATGAGCTTTGTCCTTTTAAAAACATTTTCATATCACTTACCGTGTACGTGTATTAAATAGTTATCTGTACTAATTCTATCTAATTCTTCTTCTCTCAGGTAAGAGCTCACATCACTTCATCTAACTCCAGACTGCCTCAGGCTACAAGATGAAAGCCAAAAGGTGAGAACTTATTGTTAAGGCTAAAGGCTATCGTAGAGCTTTTCAATTCTTTTGGTAACGTTACGGACACACACGCAGATTAATTATATTCGACGCATAGAGGCAAAATCGTTCAAAAGAAAATTATCCCAATTTGCTTTGAGTTTACCAGTGCTGCGAATAGAGCTTTTCATAGAGCCGAGAGAAATTACAATAATTCCTTAAAGAGACAACATATATCTTTGGGTCAAGCTCCTCCTCCATCCCACCAAATAGCTACTAACACATGATGTCAGATTACTTACTGCCCCTAGGGAAAAGGCTTTTGAAGATAAGCAATCAGTTGAAGATGTCCCTCTCCATGATACATGTTATCCTGAACCCAAGATTACTAGATTTATAGATTTTTATATCGACGTAGTATCTTTGAGGATGAGCGCAAACCGTAGTAATACAGTGCCTGTTCCAAAGAATGGCATATCTGCAGACTGCAGTAACTACAGGCAATCTCTATTCTCCTTACGCTCTCCAAAGTTGCTGAAAAACTGATTTTTAAGCTATGTGGAATCTAAAGGATTGTTAGTTGAGAGTCAATATGTATACAGGAAGCAGAGTGCGATGCTCTTTTAGACTTCACATACCATTTACAAAAGAACCTTGGTAAGGGTTTTGGATGCAGAGTAATTCAAATAGATTTTAGTGCTGCTTTCGATTTAGTAAATTGCAAGGCACTTATTTATCTATAAACTTCAGAATCTTGGAGTGGGTGGATATGCTTTAGGATTACTTCAAGATTTCCCAACAGGTAAGCAGCAGCAAGTTGCTGTGGACGGCGTCTTTAGTGAACCAAGACCTATTGTGTCTGGAATTCCACAGGGCAGTGTTCTTGGTCCACTGTTATTTTTAGTGTGTACAAGTGGTATGGTTGTTGGCCTGGAAAACAAGATTGTTCAGTATGCCGATAATGCAATACTTGTGGGTGTAGTAAAGTATTCATTTATAAGAAATGAAGCTGCCATCAGCCTCAATCGGCACATGGACCGGATCATGGAGTGGTGTAGCGGTGGGATATGAGGCAGAACTCCAGTAAAACGAAAAATCACTATTGATTAGCAGACCTTGTACCGATTTTCCATCCCATCCTCCCCTTTAGGTGGTTGGGACATTGCTGATTAAGTCTGAAGCTTTAACTATTTTAGTTGTAACTTTGGACTCACTTCTGACTTTTAAGAAAGATCTAATGAAAATTTCGGCAAATGCCGCACGGTAGTTAGGTTTACTCGTCAGGCCTTATATATTTTTAATAGTGATAAAATCAACACAATCTCTTTTAGGCCATTTGTATTTCCTTTACTGAACGACTGTTCTCCGGTGTCTGCTTCTGCCAGAGATTTATCTCTTTTAGATAGAGTGGCTCGTGGTGGTAGGTTTTCAGTTCCTAATAGTAGTAGTTATGACTTGGACCATCACCTGATGGTGTCTTGTTTTTCACGTTTTCTTAAGTTGTATTTCAGCAGATATCTTTGACATTCACAACTGATCCCTGATCACCTTTATCCACCGAGAGCAACCAGGTTTGCTGAACAGCAGCACCAATATACAGCAAATGTGCCGTACCGTCGAACGTCTCAGTTCCAGAGGTCCCTTATTCCTTCCACCATTGGACTATGAAGCAGCCTCCTAGAGAATATCGTGCAGTTGGAACTTCAGAAGTTCAAGCGAAAATGCAATGCATTACTACCCAGCACTATTTTTCTTGTATTTTATTGCATTTTATCTATTTATTTAATTATCAATTTATTTTTTGAAATAAGTTGGATCTCTTCTTTCTGTATTTCCCTTTTCATCTACTTACTTCTTCCTAATGAACACCATATTCTTTAAAGCTTGAATATCAAGTCAATGGCCCCTTTTGTGAGCTTGTTTCATATGAATAGGTTTCATCTTCTGAATAATAATAATAATAATAATAATAATAATAATAATAATAATAATAATAATAATAATAATAATAATAATAATAATAATAATAATAATAATAATAATAATAATAATTTATTCTTGATGGCTGGAAGTTTAAAATACAAATGCGAAGATGGTGTTCTACATGGGTAGGTGATAATGATAGCTTTTGAGATAAAGCAACCAGCCTAGTGTACGGTATTTGCTCTCCTTAATACCATAGAATGCAATACTACCCTAATGATATTCTCTTTGCATTTCAATACTTTTTTATGTTTATCAATTTATTATTTTTTTCATGATAAGTAACATCTCTTCTTTCTGTATTCCACTTTACCTCCTCTTACTACTTCCTAATGAACACCATACGCTTTGGAACCTTGAATTTCAAATAAATGGCGTTTGTGGGCTTTTTCCATATGAACAGGGTTCATCTTCTATATAATAATAATAATAATTAGGCGTGACCCGACCTCCAACTTACTCGGTGTGCATGCTAAAATCTACGGTCACCAACGAAAATTGAAATAAATATACTATATTTCATTAGAAATAATTTTTCTGCACTGTTTAACATGTGCATTCTTTATTTTCTTTATGTTTCCATTCTAATAAGTAAATAAAAAATATTCTATCCTAAAATTCCTATATCTTTAACTCTACTCGAAGTTCCTCGCTGGACGAGTGGTTTTCGCGCTCGGCTGCCAATCCGGTGGTCCGAAGTTCGAATCCCGGCTCGGCCAACGCGGAATCAGAGGAATTCATTTCTGGTGATAGAAATTCATTTCTCGATATAGTGTGGTTCGGATCCCACAATAAGCTGTAGGTCCCGCTGCTAGGTGACCAATTGGTTCCTAGCCACGTAAAAATATCTAATCCTTCGGGCCAGCCCTAGGAGAGATGTTAATCAGCTCAGTGGTCTGGTAAAACTAAGATATACTTAACTCAACTCGAAACACCTTTTACAGGCCTGTCTAGGCTTTCCTAACGAACCCCCCCCCCTCCCCACCCCGCCCCAACAACACGACAAAGTAGTTTATAGACTTGCTCCCGGAGTAATCGATGAAAATAATAATAATAACGTTTTTAACAGAATGAAACAGCTAGACCCTTGCAAGACGTTAAGCCAAGTACACACTATGCATCATGATGCTCGCAGTGTTAGATGGATGCGTTGAAAAATGGCTTTTACAACCCGAAGCCGCATCACCAACGTGTTGATGGGACAGAGCCATTTCATTGCGCAGCTCAGTGATGCACCAACGTTCAGAGGGAGAGAATGTCCGCTCACCACCACCCGCCAAACCCCTTGCGTGGACAAGGACTAACACTACATTTTATTGAATTACTGAAGGAACATCCATTTGTTTGGAACATCAAATGCAAGCATTACAAGATGAGAAACATCAGGAGTGCAAGCTTGGAAACCATAAAATCAGAGTTATCTAGTTTTGTAAACTGTACACTGCAGAATGAAGAAATTACTAAAAAGCTGCACACCTTGAAGACACAATTCTACAGGAAAATGTCTGCAATCAAAGCATCACAGAAGTCTGGAAATGGCACGGAAGATCTCTACACTCCGAAGTTATGGTGTTTTGATGAGCTGCGTTTCTTGTAATGAAAGAATATTCGTGTACTTTGTACCTATATTTGAACCTTACTTTCAAATAATCCTCCCTAAGGACATCATAGATGGCTTCACAGGTTTCGGGGATGATTAGACCGACCGAAGCTCTGTTTTGAAATCCTGGTTGAATATTGAAGGCTTGCATACGATCCTCCAGCTGCAAGAACGAGTTCCTGGTGATATGCTGTCTCGAAAGCTGGTGTCCTGCTTACAGATATAGGGTTCAATTTTTTTCCAACAATTTATAAAATCCAAGGATTGGCATTCTTGTGTAATTTTCAAAGTCTGTTGGATTTTCGACTTGTAGCTCCAAAAATATTTCATTGAAGCTTCCCTTCAGAGGTGGCCGAGAAAGCCATTGCTTACACCACAAGGTTCTACGTTTCTTCCTCCAAAGTTTCTTTATTGCAGCACACAGAGCAACTAACCCCCACAGTAGTCTCTCCCAGCAAAGTACATCATCGGCAGACATCCTGCTGTTGAAAGCTGAACTGCTAGAACAAGTGAGCAGAGTTGCAGTATAGTTTGGCCGCTATTAATTTTTTTCAACACCACTACTGCATCACGTGCCTGATACGTGATGGCATAGTGTGTACCAGGCTTTATGCAATCAAATGGCAGAGAGAATTCATGATGTTAGCTAAGAATGACAATAGCATCTCTACAGACTGGCAACACTAAAAGAAACCCTGAAAGGCGATCCTAGATTCTCGTGACAGGCTAAAACTCACAAAGCCGAACCTAACTGACTGACGGCATCTAAACTTACATCAGTAACTCTAAAACCACAGCCAAATCTAAAACATAACCTTGAAGAGTCGTGTTGATAGTTATGGATTTTCACAACCAAAACCTTGAAAACGTTTTACAGTAGAGTGAGAGGGGAACTCAGGAAGGTAAACCTTAAAGGTTTACAATGGTATTTAAATGCTCATGCTTGCTTGAAGGGTCAAAAGTGTTATTAAAATTCCAGGATACAGAGAGAGAGAGAGAGAGAGAGAGAGAGAGAGAGAGAGAGGGAGCTTTGTTCAAAAAGATAATGAATTAATATGAACTAAACCCCAAAGTTGCAATCTTGAAGACTCATGATGGTATCAAGAGAAAGGAACAGCTTTGGGGAGGCAAATCAAGAAACGTGGAAGACCAGTGAGAGCGACTCAGACAAGGGACAACTTTCATTGAAACCCGTTCACCGGCCATGGTCGGCCGCCAGGAACATTCGCTCCACGAATCGCGTGGCTGGATTTCGTTCTTTATTCGATATGGATATGCGAGTATAGTTATTCAAAATGAAAACGTCATCTTTTGCTTTATTTTCATGCTATTTTTCTTTGTATCCTTTTAAGTTTTCTGTAAAAGTAAACTATTGAGATGGTTTTTCTGTCCAGCCGTCAGTTCTTCAAAACTATTGAGTCTAGAGGGCTGCAAGTTATGTTGATCATCCACTCTCCATTCATCAACATTCCAAATTGCAGGCTTCTAGCGTCAGCAGCTTATTATATTATTATTATTATTATTATTATTATTATTATTATTATTATTAGGTTAAAGTTAGCTATCATCGTGCGTCTGGCACCGCAACAGCACAGGCCGTCACGATCGGCTGAGAGTTTCATGAGCCGTGGCTTAGAATTACATACAGCATTATATGCTGTACAGAAGACTCAATTGCGCCGAAGACGCTTCGATGCATTTATTACTTGTTATTTCTCTTGAGCTTCCTACAACATTTTAAACTGGAATGAACAGAAATTGTAATGCAGTCGGCAAAAGGCTGTTATTAAAATGAATGGAGTCTGTAAACAGGGTAATTCAGTATAATTCTATTACTATGTATCCTTATGTCAAAACTTTGATACTCCCACGGTACGAACCTCAGGAAAATGATTATGTAACTGAGAACATGAAATAATTTGTAAGTATTCCTCTGAAGCAAATCTTGAATTCCTAATTTCAATGGCTGAAACTTCAATGCCACGACTTGGTCCTCTGCTTCTCGACAAAGGGTCCACTCTCAGGACAATTTCTTCTCTGCGTTATCGCAATTTTTATCCTAATTGTGCTTCTTTCTTTGGTTTTTTCTTCTTCATGAATTTGTTCTGTTAAATGTTATGAAAAACAATTTTCGTTATTTTAGAACGACCCGCAATAGTTGTCAACGTATCCCAGAGAATAAAAGATTAAAAGCCTACTCTTGTTTCCGTAGAAATTACGATGTTATGCAATCCATCCAAAGCAAAGGGAAAAGAACAGGTAAATGAAAAATGATTAAATAAAAAAAATATCGGAAGGCGCGTCACTGAGAAACTTTGTTCATTTTCAATAAGCCATAACTGAATGACCTTTCATGATTGTACCCAAATGACCCCCAATTAACCAATAGAAGAGAACGGAAGCAAAAAAGCAAAAATCTTTAAAAACAGGGAGGGAAGGACGGGAGTGAGAGGCGAATAGCCTCTAGCCATTCCCAGCTACTCCCCCCCACCCCTTCTATTCCGTAGTATTATAGCCATGTATATGAATTCGTAAATTTCTTCAGATGGGACAACTTTGAACATCCCACTAAATCTGAACACTGGTTAGGGGCAGGAAGGGAGGGAGGGAAGGGAGGGAGGGACTGAGGGAGAGATGGAGGGGAGAGGGTAGCGTCGTGCAAAGGGTTGTGCAAGAGCTGTGCCAGGGGGGGGGGGGGGGGGGGGGTGTTGAGAAAGTCAGGCGGGGGAGGTAGAAAGAAACGTCTGCTCCCGGAGGAATTGTCAGGCACACAGGGCATTCCTGTAGGAAGACTTCCGGCATGGTTGAGAGAGAGAGAGAGAGAGAGAGTGAGAGAGAGAGAGAGTGAGAGCTCATCCTTTGCTCTGAGAAAAACGGAAGGCCACTCTTTTTCTCAAAGACTGTTGAGGCAAACACGTACTCGCAAAGACAAGATTCTTACTGGAGCTTTTTTCCCATAAAGGGAAAAAGGGGGGGAGGGGGTTGGTGGATGGGGACGACGTGTGGGCAGCTCAGAATAATGGAATTGTAATATAACAAAGAAAAGCAAACCGCAAAAATTAAATAAATGAGGCAGGAGGTTTACTCATGTTATAACTAGATTTAGTATTACCAGTAAAGAAGGGTTACATATGAAATGTACAACTGAGAGCAACAATTCATCCTTTCATTTTTGAAAACCGACCCATGACTTGGAGTCTTCCTACTAAGTACAATGCAACACACAATGAATCTGGCCACTACATGCAAATTACTAGCATGCACTTGCACTTTGCTTTTTTACATATTCAACATTTCTTTTCTTTATTAAAGGTTATAAAAAAATTTAGATATGATTCTAGAAAATATGTCTATATGCGTTCAAGTGAAAATTTTTAAGAGGACGAGACTAATAGAGCGTTATCGAATTCATCACACCATTGATTAGATATAACGTACAGTAAGTTGTCATATATGTTGTTATTCGTTTCGTCCATCCATGAAATTCCGAAGGGACTGTAACCTTGCACCTTGTACTTCACAAATAAGATTTGACCAAAGCTTTGGCATATTGGAGCACATCCAGGATAATAGGAATGTAAGAAGCCAAAGAAAAAAACTCCAGCTCAGCAGGGGCCACGTGGTGGTATGTAAGGAAAGCGCAGGGGAGTAGGAAGGACCTGAACCGGGAGGACATGTGAGGTGAGCGTCAGTAAAGAGACTGTCTTGTAAGGCAGCAGGAGAGCAAGACTGATGGTTATGAGCGAGAGAAAGGAAGCGCCAAGAGTGAGCAGAGGAAGGAGAAATGAGCACAGGGTGAACAAAATATATTAGTAGGGAAAATTGTCATACTTCCATAAAGATGATGGGAGACACTTTTTAGTTTTCTGTTAAAGAAAACTATTGAGATGTTATTTGTCTATTCGTCCGCAATTTTTCCTGTCCGCGCTCAGATCTTAAAAACTACTGAGGCTAGAGGGCTGCAAATAGCTATGCTGATCATCCACCCCTTCAAACATACCAAATTGGAGTCCCCTAGCCTCAGTAGTTTTATTTTATTTAAGGTTAAAGTTAGCCATGATCGTGCGTCTGGCACTGCTATAGGTGCCAGCAACACAGGCCACCACCTGAGCGTGGCTGAAAGCTTCATGGGTCGCGGCTCCAACTTTCTGGGCCATGGCTGAGAATTTCATACAGCATCATACGCTACAAAGATATCTCTGTTGCGCCGAAGCAACTTCGGCGCATTTTTTACTTATTTATTTATTATTTTCTTTATTTAGCCCCGTGGGTACACAAACCTCAAAGTTCTAGCTGATAATAAATGCAAATGCATTTGTTGACTCATATACACAGAAGTACGCTTCCTATAGCTATATACTTCGAATATAGAAATATTATGTGATAATGAAGGAAGATGAGAAAAAATTGTACTATGGATTGTCACCAACAAACATGCATTAGAAGCCCTTCATATTCCTTTACTCTCGCCATCATTAACTGGAATATTTTGTTTGGGTAAATTCAAATTCGCTAAAGGGATCCTGTGCGACTCTTAAACATACACACGCACACACAGCATATATATTTATATATATATATATATATATTATATATATATATATATATATATGTGTGTGTGTGTGTGTGTGTGTGTGTGTGTATATATATATATTATATATATATATATATATCTATATATATATATATATTATATATATATATATCATATACATATACTATATAATATATATATTTATATCTCTATATAACATATACATATACATATACCTATATATATATATATATAGTATATTATACATATACATACATATAGATATTGTCTGTGTATCTGTATATTTAATATATTTTTTTGTATAGTCTTTTAATTGTCCTGTCCCTGTTCCCGAGCAGTTGGGCTTAAGTCTTTGTAAACCTCCTAAATTGTAACCTTGTTTTGGTTAGGTTTACTAATTCTTCAGCTGTGTTGGATTCCAGGTACATATTTTCCATTATAATCCTTATTTGTCATTTATACAAGCTTTCTTTGTAAACTTATTTTCATATTTATATCAGTCTGCTTAGTGAAAGAAGAGAAATCGAAAGGCCTCGCAGTGGCACTCCAATGTTTCACTTACCTTCGTGGATTTTGTCTTTATGTGTGAGATTAAGCTGAATCACTTTGTGTACAAATGTCTCCATTGGAATTTTGGCATATTCGTGTGATCATCTTTCCAGATTCAAGTCAGAGAATTGACAAGCAGATATAGATAGTGTAAAAACACTTAATATTAAGTGGCCATTGTTGCTCTTATAAATAAATTAATATGTCGCCGGATGTGCATATTGTACGCTTTCCGCTTAATCATTTAGTGGTGGTTCTCAGAGGCAAGATGACTTCGTTCTTCCGCCAAGAGGTTGAAAGGTTAGAAATGCAAACATAAGTAAGATGAAGTCAAAAAGTTAACACAGGTGAAAAGATTCATTGGAGTATTTTGGGGTGTTCTGGTCATGAGGAGAGAACGAAACACAACAGTGTAAAATGAATATGTAATTCGGAAGTGTTGCGAGGGTGGAGATAAGAACGGAGTTCGTGTGTGTTTGAATACAAGAGAAAAATGAGCAACGCACTCCGCGTTAGAGCTTCAGCTGCTGCTGGTGAGCCACTTGTGGGGGTAAATCAAATTCCTGACTATCAAATGCGGAAGACTTCAGCCTCGCACTTCATCCTTTAATCAGCAGTTGAATAATGGTGGTGGCAGTGACGGCAGATTTCGTTTCCAGGGAGGAAACCTTTCTTCGCAGAAACGACGAAGTCAGTCCGTAGGATGGACAGTTGCATTTCAATGACCCTGTTAATTACATAGGAGTATTCTCTCTCTCTCTCTCTCTCTCTCTCTCTCTCTCTCTCTCTCTCTCTCTCTCTCTCTCTCTCTCTCTCTCTCTCTCTCTCTCTCTCTCGTCTCTCTCCTCTCATCTCATCTCTCTCTCTCTCTCTCTCTCTCTCTCTTCTCTATGAGCGGCCCATTAGAATTGGCTGCTTGAGGATAGCTAACTCCGCACATCTGCAGAAGGATGATGGATTTGTGTAAAGATTTTCAATTTTTTCTTTTTCCTTTCTTGTTGCTTAAGGTTCGTATGCTAGCCATTGTACTACAGAAGGGAAAAGAGAATATGAGCTTTTATGCATCTATACTTTTATACACGTATTTCATAATGTGGAAATGGGGCAGATTGATGTACCAGAGAGTGCCATTAAGACGCATGGGAAGGAATTTGGAAATATTCACTGCTGATTTTGAAATGTATATGCACCCAAATCATCAGATGAGCATATACTCCGAGTCCTATGGTTGAGAATATTTCTTCCCTGTCACCAATAACCAAGCTTTTCTTTCAAGACTAAATACCTCATCAGACTTCTTTGTATGGCAGATCCGAGTCACCCTTTCCCCAAGTATAAGATTAAAATTGCGGAGAGCGTCTTGACTGCATAGCTGCTTCTTACCTTACACAAATTCGGATTGTTCAAATTCGTAATCGCTTCTTTCTAACTGCTGTCAGGCTCTGGGATTTCCATCCTTCTGTTTTCTTTTTCCTATCCTTCCTTAAATTCGGGAGCCAATCTGTTCATTTGAAAAAGTAGAAATCTCTCTCTCTCTCTCTCTCTCTCTCTCTCTCTCTCTCTCTCTCTCTCTCTCTCTCTCTCTGTCGTCAGGTTCAGCAAAGATATAACCATCGTTGAGGGGTTTTGAAATCAGGTCTCGTCATTTTGGTCGAAACTTCATCGGTTTCATTTCGTGAGTAGTCTGTCTGTTTTTCTATTTTTGAAGTTCTTTGGACGTATCTGAGATGCAGCACAAATTTGATGTCACCAGAAACGAAATTAATTATATCATCTTGAAATTTGATTTTTATGTTGCAAACGGGAGAGTTAATTATAAGGTAGTAGTTAAAAAGTGCGTATCTTATAAATAAATTAATTGTATTATACTGACACTTACGTAAATAACTTATTCAAAATTCCCAAGGACGCCTATTGTACTTAAGATAGTAAGATAGTCTTTCCAAAATGCCCTCTGAACCCCAAATTGTACAGTTTGATCTTAACGTACCTCCATGTATTAAAGGATTATTGCAGTTATATATATATATATATATATATATATATCTATATATATATATATATATATATATATATATATATATATATATATATATATATATATATATATATATATATATATATATATATATATATATATATATATATATATATATATATATATATATATATATATATATATATATATATATATATATATATATATATATATAAAGCCCCGAAGGAAAATGAAACACTGGACCACTGCAATACCTTTCAACTCAAAGGAAGGGTCGTATAAGTGGCAGATAGGTGTTATAAAGGAAATAAGTACTTAGAAGCCAACACACCTGGAGAATTAGTAACCTTCCCAAACGAACATAAACATGGGTACAATTAAATAGGTTTACAAAAAGATTAAGTCCAATTGCTCAGACACATGGACAAGACATTTAAAGGATTAAACACGGCGGCAACTGACCACATTCAAACCTTTGGTAAATAAAACCCTTTTTTTCGCAAGATAAACTTATTCACAAAACATATTCAACATACATATAAAAAGAAAATATCTATAAGGCAACTAATTTGTATTTAAGTCTGTGACTATATCTTTGAGGTCAATCTTAAAATTGTTACAAATACAAGGGTCTAAATGAAATGGGCCACGACTGATATTAAAATTACAAAGGGAAGTAATTTGTCTAATGGCAGATTCTAAAAGATTTCGTGATAAGGCATCTTTGATCTTGCAGTTACTGAATTGCCATTCCAATTTATCCATGGTTGTTTTCACTGAAATGAATGAATATTGCATTAGATGTTTGCCCAGTTTTGACAGAACATTTATGCTGTTTGAGTCTTACTTCCAACCCCTTGCTAGACTGACCATATAAAAGGAAGGGCAGGCCATACATGGAATTTTATATATTATGTTCTTGCTTTCCCTTGGGCCATTTTCTTATTAACATTCTTTTTAGTTTGTTATTATATGAAAAACCCAGGTTGAACTTGAAAGACTTTAACAAGGATTTTATTGTTTCAAAACCGTTCAATAAGGGAAGCTGAAAATGTTTTTAGAAGTTTCTTTCTCCATGTTACTTACGCTATAAAAGTTTTTGTGGACCTAATATAGCAAATATCTAATATATTATACAACTTCCTTCCCATTGTAATTTTAATATCAGTCGTGGCCTGTTTCATTTAGACCCTTGCATTTGTAACATGTTTAAGAATGACCTCAAAGATACAGTCACAGTTGCCTTATAGATATTTTATTTGTTTATGTATGTTTAATATATGAATAAGTTTATCTTGCGAAAAAAAAGGGTTTTGTTCACCAAAGGTTTGAATGTGGCCAGTTACCGCCCTGTTTAATCCTTTATTTGTCTTGTCCCTGTGTCAGAGCAGTTGGACTTAATCTTTTAGTAAACCTCTTAAATTGTACCCATATTTATGTTCGTTGGGGAAGGTTACTAATTCTCCAGGTGTGTTGGCTTCTAAGTACTTATTTCCTTTAAAACACCTACCTGTCACTTATACGACCCTTCCTTGTTCACTCAGTTTCTCATGTACATCAGTCTGCTTAGTGAAGGGCCTCTGAGTCGAAAGATCTCGCAGCGCTCCAGTGTTTCACTTTCCTTCGTGGCTTGCACCTTTATTTATATAAATATATATATATATATATATATATATATATATATATATATATATATATATATATATGTATATATATATATACATGTATATATACTATATATATATTATTATTTATATATATATTAGTGTGTGTGTTTATGCATGGCTTTGTGTATGTTTGCGTGTTTATTAAAGCTTCTCACCATCATTAAAAACGATAGGGCTTTGAGAAGGGAATGCTTGCCAAGCGGATAGAACCATTCATTTGCATCGCCATAGCGTATGATCTCATTTTGGTTTTCAGTAACTTATATATAGTCTAAATTTGTTTTCAGCAAGTAATCAAGTTATATTTGCTTTCTCTCTCTCTCTCTCTCTCTCTCTCTCTCTCTCTCTCCCCCAAAGCCTCATTCCCATCGTGGACGTATTGTGTGTAGTGTGCGGTTGTGGCTTGTCGACCAGCAGTACACTCGATCACCGTATGAATATTGTTACAGCGGTGGCCGCATCTTGCTGGTTAAATGCTCCATAAATATTCTCCGGCCCCTTTCCCGTCTCTGGAGCATCTGTGTGGTGTGCGTCATGTTGTACAAACGCTCAGAAATGGCAAAATTCACAGAGAAGGTGAAAGCCTATGAATTGGGATCTGTTCATTATTAATTAACTTGTAAATTTCCCGGTCTCCAAGATTGGAATGTGGAATTTTGCTATGATTATTGGGCAGTGTCTTTCGCTATTATTGTAGGTGAATTGCCTTCTCGCTGTCGAATGAAAAGTTATCGCCTAGTCTTGCGTATGGACAAACACATAGACACCCTCCTGTATAAAAGGCAATGGGTATCCTTTTTTTTTCTTTTTTTCTCTCTTTTTTTTTTTTTTTGCAACCTAGGCAGTCTGCGTACAATGAATCACGTACTTCTATCAAAAGCTTTTTAAATGGAAATTTACAAATAAGCGTAATGTATTTTATATAATATTGATTGAACTAAAATTATTCAAGTATGTTCATAATATTTTTAGCTGATATCAAATTTTGAGGGTTCTTACGAAATTTCTTGTGGCTTCGAATATAAATACAATGCTCTACTATCAGTAATACGGAAATTGCTTAGGTTATATACAAACATCCAAAATCTACATAATCAACTTGTATTTCCTGGTCACATGCTTTGCCATAAAGACAATATGTCATTCATGTCCAAATGTTGATGACGTAAGAGGCTTTCCTTGACCTTTATACACACTATTCACTCTTGACGCTAGTTCTACTAAGCTTAAGGGGCGTGGGGGGGGGGGGGGGTGGGGGGGGGGGGGGGGGGGGGGGGGGGGCGAAGCGGGGGGTGTAAAAGCAAACTTGACCAATTTGAGTCGGTCAATGTTGGGGTTTGACCAACTCGAATTCTTTTATTAATGTTTGACCTGCTAAGCACTGTTTGGTATTGCAAAAATCTAAAAGAAAGCACCCATTAAACATAAATTAATTCTTATTGATCACAGAATGTTGACTACAAAATTGAAAATTATTATATATACGTAGGATAAATGAATAATGTTATTGCATCTACTAATCAGTACTATTTAGCCAAAAATCACATACACATATGCTGCTTGCTTATATAAATACATAATGTATATACATACATATGCATATATCTATCTATCTATCTCTGATCTATATGTACATACATACAAACACACACACACACACACACACACACATATATATATATATATATATATATATATATATATATATATATATATATATATATATGTGTGTGTGTGTGTGTGTGTGTGTGTGTGTGTATATATATACATATATACATATATATATATATATATATGTGTGTGTGTGTGTGTGTGTGTGTGTGTGTGTGTGTATGTGTGTGTGTGTAGGCCGTCATTTGGGGGCGAGAGGGGTCGCCTACCGAAAATTTGTGAAAAAAACACAGACCTGGCACCTATATCCAGAGAGCATTTATTCGAGAAAATATTAGCGTTGACCATTTTTGACGGTCCAACTCACCTGGATTTGACCAACTCAGTCAGGATTTGACGAACTCAGTCAGAAACATTGAGGGGATAGGGGGCCTGGAAGCTTTAGTCGTTCTGTCATACTCGCCCTTTCTTTTGATGCCTACGGGACACGGAGCCCTCTTGCTTCAATACCAATATCGGTGCCTTATGATTTGTGGAATCAATATTCAATTTCCTCTACAGGAGGGAAAGTTTCGAGGGACGTATCTTTGAGGAGCTTCTTCTGCAGTTTTGGCATCTCTACAGCTGGCAGAGATTTGTGAATTAATATGTTTCTTCCTTTCAGACTCCATCAGACTCCAGAGTTGATGGTGATATTGTGTTAGCAGGATATTTTAGGCCAAGTCTTTCGTGGACCTCTACTTCTCACGTTTTCCATTGTATCCGTACAGAGTCTTAATGTCCTGTAGTTCAATTATTTATTTCGTGATTTACCTAAGATAGATATCGGTTTAGATACTGTTGACAAAATAAGAGTAAGTTATAAAATGTAATGTATTGACATAGTTAAAGTGGATGGTGCAGCAAGTCCGTTACTTGTAGCGAACGAAATCAGTGAAATCTAAAACACATGTTAAATGCGTCTTTCTGCACCTTTATGCCGTGGAGTCCTTCATTACTTTTCATAACTAAAATCTTAGAGCTTTTGATTGGACGTATATGGCTTATTTAAGATTACCTGAACCGATATTTCTTTGCATTATTCGCAGCAGTTCCCTGTTCAAAATGACTTTTGTTGTCAGGCTTGTCATGTGAACATTTGCTTGAAGGTTCGTATGACAATCATGACTTTTTTAGTTTAACCGTCATGTAGAATCAGATTCTGTTTTAATTGGCCTTCATTTTTCCATGCACACACACACACACACACACACACACACACACACACACACACACACACACACACACACACATATATATATATATATAATATATATATATATATATATATATATATATATATATATATATATATATATATATATATATAATGTGAATCTTTGTATGTCTGTGCGCTTTAAAATCCGAACCGTTAGACAGACTCAGACAAAGTTTGGCACGCGCTCCTATGTGACCCCAGGAAGCTTATACCTCAAAAACAGTTCATTCATTGCATCTTTCCCAAATAAAAATTGTAAATCTTTTCTATTTGATGATAGATATAAAATCTATTGTGCTCCTAAGGAAATACATTAAGCTATTTTCCCGCCAAGAAAAGGGGATTATTGATTGCAATTCCCTCCACTTGTCCTGTTCCGTGGGTCATTTTCCTTGTTACACACGGCCTATGGGGTTGATCGAGCATGACCAGAGTAGAGTAGCTTTAATGTTGATTCTCCTATTGGATCCTGCCAGGTTCTCGAAACTAATCTGGCAACAAGTTCTTGGCTGAACTGAGGTATCTGATAACATTTCTAATAAAACTCTATTCTTCCAAGCAAGCCCTTATTATGTTATTCAGTAACATACTTGTGCAGGCTTAAAAGCAACACAAAATCGCTTCGAATCTGAACTTCCTAAGGCCAAATACCCCCTTGCAAAAAGGAAATGTTGCAGTCTAACTTCATCTAATCGTTCTCATTTTATTTAGCAAAATCCACCTTCAAATATTTTTACAAGACTTGTTTGTCAAGGATCTAATTGTTATCTAGTAATGGAAGTCATATCTGGTGAGGAGTGGCTTAGTGTGACAGATATTAGGCATAACAACAGCGAAAGATTAACCTTAAATTTAGGCTATGCTTTGTCCTGAGTGTTTAGCAGTATCCATTAATAATTAATAAGAGGAATGATTATTGTAATAATTTTCTCGGTAAATTTGTGAACTCTATGTATTGCATCACCGTAGTTTATATTTCTTTTGTTTAGCTTGCTTTGCCATCTAACTCATCAGACTTGGGTTCATTGTTGCTGGTGCGGGTTCTTATAATTTTCATTAATACTACAAAAGCAATTGATCTCGGAGCGTCCCGCTATTCGTTCATTTGAATTTAATATCCACTTTTCACTTCCATTAAGTGAAGGTGGCTCAACAATACCCTCATGCGATCCAACCCGGAGTGAGCAGAGGCTCCAAATCGCTTCTAAACCTTCACCACACTCACTGCTACCTGACGTGCTTACCATCGATCGTCTTGACCCATCATAAGGTACTCCCAGTACTCATTATCATTCCACCTATATTAAAATTTATTATTGCGCCATCTCCCTCATTTCCATCTACCACCCTCATAACCCTGTACAATACTTATTTGTTTGTTTTACTTTGCTTCCTCCTCTTGCATCACTTTCAATCTTTCGGTCTTTCTGCGTTTTCTCTTCATTCTCCCTTATTTGCTATGTATCAATTGCAAACACCAACCAGTTCACCTTCATTCATAAAGCTGAGGCTGATGTTACTATCAATGCATAAAGTATTTTATCAATTTATCTTTTGCAACGAAAAATATAGTAAGAAATTTTAATTGATGCAACATTTTTCATTCTCGAATAAGAAGACGTTAGTCACAACAACACTGTCAAGTTGTCAACGCAACTTCACAATTTTATAAACGCCCTGAGAACCAAGGTATGAAAAAGTTGGCACAGACGATAGTCACAGAGCCCCGACCCCAGAGGTAGACTACATCAATTTTACTAATACTAGACTAGGAAGTGATTGCTAGTTTGTCTTAAGTGGCTATTACAAGGTTAAGTTTTGCGTGACCACAACACCTGGTATCAGCATGCTCAGGCTAGCATAATCACGATATACTGTTTAAACAAAATCTCCATAATTTTCCATGAATATATACATGTATAAACAGAACGAAAGAAAATGTGAGTTAAAACTTAATACATTGTAACAGAATTAAAAGAAGAAAGACAAATTTTTCTAAGGGCTATATAAATAATCCCTCAGTTCCCCCGTGTAGGTTTCCCGTTTTTTTATTAATAGACCTAGCTGCACTAAGTTTTTGGAACTTAGTGCAGGAGCCAAAAATGAATTTCCTTGTGGCAGTACAAGATATCCAGGCGTTGCAAGTTTATTTCCTTGCTAATCGGGAGGTTATCTGCCAGACATCTATCAAAAAAGCAAAGGAGCTCTGTCATGCTTGGGATGTGAGAATTGCTAGACGAAGTAGATTGAAGAAAAAAATGCCTGGTGAAACTGGAGATGATGCAGGCCTCTCAGCAGAAAATAAGATGCATCATCTGCTAAAAGGTACTATTGACAGAATGCATAATGAAATGGGCGAACGGTTAATCAGATTGCATAACTTGTATTCAAAGTCAGGCTTCCTTTTAGATATTAAGGAGTTGCTGTCTACAACCAATGAAGCATACATCAAAGAAATGTGCATTATTGTGGCAAGTTTCTATGACACTGACTTAGATGGCTTGGAACTGTTCAGGGTAATTGTAGATTGCAGAATGCTGCTTAAAACACGAGATGATGTTCTGATCACTAACCCACAGGAATTACTTTGTTTCAGTATACAATATGGGGATGAAAGTGTTTTTCCAAACCGATTTGCCCTTCAGATACTGCAGTGTCAATTGCTAGTTGCGAGCGATCATTTAGTAAGCTGGAACTTATCTTGTCGCATCTGCGAACATCTATGGGACAAGAGAGATTGTCAGCTTTAACTCTACTAATTGTAGAGCAAGAGATCGTAAGCAAAATAAACTTTGATGACGTGATAGACAAATTTGCGGCTGTAAAAGCTAGAAAGATAAAACTGTAAACACATTGTAACATGCATCAATACTTAATGTCCTACAATTTTAACTTCTATGCTGGGAACAAATTGTACATTTTCATGATTTTTTTAGACCCCTGTATTCCCTAATGTTTAACTCCTTTTTTAGTCAAATTTATTTAATTTGCCATTTGTCTTGTTATTAAGAGTTACTGATTACAGTGATACTTTACTTGATCTACATTTCAGTTATCTTATCAACATTTTGGAATTTATTTATGAGGGCTAATGATTAATAAATAACAGTATATCTATTATATGTAAAGTAAACTATTTCAGTTTGCAAATTCGGTTTGTGTTCTATCATTCCAGGATATTGTTATGCAATCAGAATGTTTTGTTTTCAACACAATAAATCTAAAATAATGAAGGCAAAGGTTTCCTGCCAAGATTAGCACAATCAAATTAAAATAGTCCTCCCCGGCGGTCCTCCACCCCACACCCCTTTGGGGGCGCCATAAAAGACTTTGCCCCCGGGCGCCAGCAACCCTCGCGGCGCCACTGCTGGAACCTACAAATATTTGAATGAATGCTGTTCAATTGTTAATGCGAGACTAATGAAAATTGTTATTCTACAGCTCCTTGTATTTTTCAACCTAATTCATTTCGAAACTGTTGCTGACTGTCATAATATAGAATCATTTACAAAAATAGAGGTAAAAATAGGATTAAAATGTTACGTTTATTAAAGAAAAATGATGATTATAGTCTTATAAAAAGTATGGTTGCCGTTTAATAAAGTAAATGAAGCTGTAAAGGGTTTTCCAACTGGTAAGGTGCACTGGTTTTTTCAACGCGATGTTGCCAAGTGCATGGAACCGTATTTTAGGTAAATCGCCTGTTTGCAGCTGCCCTGAGAAAAGGTAGGCAAAATTAAATATAGTTTCGAACATGGAACTATAAACATGGGATGGACATACGCATATAAATGTATTGACGCTGATAGTCACTGCGCGGCGCCATAGGAAAAGGTGGCGAGGACGCTGAATTAAGCTATTAAAGCATGGTCTTGCAAACGCTTTTTTCACTCTGTCGTTCTTAACTTTCCACCGATTTTGATACGTATAGGCTCATTGGAAAGCTCTTGAAAATCCCTTTTAAATTCATATAATCAAGCATGCAGAAAATACGGCGCTGCAGTGTTTTAAGTAAAGATATCCACATATGCATTTTACCTGGGTTCGCTTTTTTTACTCTACTGTTCCAAATTTTTCAAATAAATTTCAGTAAATGTATCATCGGTCAAAAGTTCTTGAAAAGCACTTTCTAACGAACCCATGAAGCACGCATGCGTGTGTATATGTCTCATACAACAGAAATAATCATGCATGCCATGTGCTGAGACGGAATGATTTCATGTCATTGCCATGGGGTTGTGTAATCAATTTTACCACTAAAGCCTGTTGAACCACTTATATTTGATATCCTTTGAAGTATCAATGTCTTTATACTCTACCTACTTTGCATTTTATGCACTGCCTAGGTCTTATCCTCTTCCTGTCCAGTCTGTGTCACCTAGGGATTAACACTATCACCATGACACAATAGACTTAAATTGTAATTATGTTGACTTATGCTCATTGCTTACTTATATCAGTCATTATTACAAAAAGAAACACACAATTGTTGCTATAAATAATTTATTTTTACAGATCACTCATTAATGTCAGTCTTATTAATACTAATAAGTTTAGGTCTATTTTATATGGATTAACATGCAAACAGAAATTAAAAGATTGAATAATGTGTACTACTAAATTTACTTAAATATAATGTAACAAATGTCATAGACATTGTCATGGAAAATTAACAGATTACACTCCAACATGGAGAGGTGGGCACTGTGATGCAAAGCTCTCTCCGCCCTTTGCAATGGCGGCATGCTGCGCACGGCGATTTCGCGCATGTTCATTCCCTGTTTATAGTTCCATAGTTTCGAAGATTTTTTAAGATTCATCTATGTTACTTTCTAATTGTTTATAAATAATAGTGACATCTCACTCTTCTCATTGCATAGTGATTGCTCCACATCATTTTAGTCATCCACTCAATAAAGAAGATATTAACGTTAAAGTGTTTTAATTAATATTTTTTTAGTAAAAGATAATTCACCCTCGGGAAATGCACAGCGGCCTGTGACTGGGTCGCCTCTGTCTGACCGATGTTTGCGTGGCGCGCCGTCACTAACGCTGCTTTGTAACCAAAATGACTCGGTGCTCCACGTGAACACACGCCCACTTCTAAACTGCTTGCGTCCACTAACAGCATTCCTCCGTGAAATTATCTGAACTTCCGCGTGCTCTGCCGCTGGCTTTAGGCGATAGAGCCCCATACCCATTTAAGAAGCAAGTCCTCTCCCGAAGGGGGTTTTCACAGCCCGTCCTCCACTTGGAGGAAGCGACGTAGCAGAATCACAAGTCATTGGCACTTCCTACGGCATACCCTAAGTAGCATGGACATTTTCACTGTAGCAGCAGTCGAGTTTAATTAGTCGGTGTGACGTTTATATATTATAGTTTTTGCTTTGACATGGTGCCATTTTGAAGGTCGTGACCCCATTACTAGGGGACACATTCGTTGATTTATGAATGTTTTGCAGTTGATACATTAATGATTTGGCACGTCATTATAAAGGCTGTTACGGTATTCATTCTTGTAATTACAAAGTCATTCATACGAATTTGTAGCAATCCCATATTTAGAAATTTATTTATGAAAGCCCCATTTGTTAGGATATAATGCTGCGTTTTCACTATATTTACGGTTCGACCTGAGATTTTATGTTTATCTATTGCCATTCTCAACTTTCTCACTTACTTTAAAATGTGTACCTAAAGGATATAAGGGTTCTTTTTTTCCCATTCAATTTGCAGTCTGTTTGTTTATTATCGTTCAGTCTCGGTCTTTGCCTAAACATCTGACTTTTTACTCACTTCATTCTGATCCTTCATTTGGTTGGATCATCTGTATGTGTTTTCTATAGCCTTGCGTATCATCTGCGAAAACTTTACACTTCACGGTTTGCTTTTGTTGTTTTTATAATTCACAATAGTTCGGTTCTATAATACACGAAATAATGTCGGTTCTCGAACAAAGTTTCGTGGTACTTCCCTCGGTAGAGATTTTGAGTTTTTTTATTTACTTATTTTTCCTTCGTAGTTTCAGATTTGTACTTGAAAAGTTCTTGTCAATGAACTCCTAACCATACCAGTACATCATATTCAACGTCTATTCTTATAGGTCTTGTGTAATCCTTCGCTTAGGTATAGTAGTGGTAAGATTGCAATGTTTATGCATTCCAGATCGTCATTTATCACAGAGCACAAGACAGTGCTGTATATGTGAAGTTTTTTCTGATCGTTGACTCATTTTCTGTTAAGATTTGCTACTTTCAAGTTGTTCAGTGAGCTACTGGTTGGCTAATACCGTAGTCGCTTTGGATAGGAAAAACAAGTTGGATTCTGATATCTGCGAATCTGCAGCTTGCTCAACTACTTTTCATTCTTGGAAATTAGCTTCACACGTCTGTTTCTTCCTGTTATGGCGTTGAAATGTTCCTAAGCTCATATTTTTCAGCTGTTTGAATGTCTGCCAAAGAAACTGTTTCATCATCTCAATATGTGTTTTGGTTTGATTTGTTATTTTACATGAACACCATAAAGTCCGGTTTTTTCATTCTTAGTTTATTTCATTTTCACTCGGCCTATGTTGTCATCAAAGAAATTTGCAAATTTATTTGCTAATAGTTCCCCTTGTCTGGGCGTTCATTTTCTTATTAAACCATTTATAAATAGAGCGGGGTTTTTATGTCTTTACATGATTGTGGTATTTTCTTGCTTTTGCTGTTATGAGTTCATCAGGAATTAAATTCACTTAAATAAATTACTTCTTTTGATAAAGTAGACGTTTTTTAGGAAATTCTTATAAAGATTGTCTTGAATAAGTGGTCAAAGATGCTGACTCCCAGAATGAGTCATTATATGTTCTGTTCCCGGTAGAGATATTGTCCATAGTTTTCTACGTAAGAATAAATGTTAGTTTTCTATTAATGAAAGCTATGGAAAAGTATTGTTTTATATAGAAATTGTTAAGAATATGTTATTGAATCCATTATGATACAACTAAAGTCAGATCGCATTTTAGGTTTACTAAGGGTCTATACAATGTGTTTTGGAGCCAAATTTCATTTAAATGCATTTCTCTTGTTGTGCAATGTTGTTGACTTCTTAAACTATGCTATTAGGCTGTACTAATTTTCAAATAATAGTTTATGCATTCAATTTCGGTTTCTGGCATCCCTCAGCCCTCTTTAACTTAGTCTTCTTCTCTAAACAAGCGTTAAATAAATAAACGCAAATGCTAGTTCCTGGTGTATGCTTAATTCATTCTGGCTCTGATCATTGTGACTGTAACACACACTCATGTACTATTTATTTATATACACTCACACACACACATTTATATTAGATATTAAAGGATATTTGTAGCTTAATGATTATATATGAATCACGGCGATGTAATAAAATTCATATATCTATAGAGTACGTATATATGTATATCTATCTATCTATATATATATATATATATATATATAATCTATATATATATATATATATATATATGTATATATATATGATATATACATAGTATATATATATATATTATATATACGTATATATATATATATCATATACTATATATATATACACGACCATATATATATATAATATATATACATACACACACACACACATACAATATATATATAATATAATATATATATATATATTATATATATATATATATATATATATATATATATATATATAAATATATACGCATATATAGATACATACATATAAATATATGAATTTTATTACGTCACCGTGATTCATATACAATAATTAAGCAGCAAATACCTTTAACATTAAAAAAATACCCTTCTGTTAACATATGAAAATATATTAATTCCGAGGTAGACCGAATTAGATATTAATGGACATTCGTAGCTTATTGCTTATATATATATATATATATATATATATATATATATATATATATATATATATTATATATATATGACTGGTAAAAAATGTTTTGTAACAACAGAATTCCATCTAATAAAAGGAGCCCATAAAAACACAAAATATAGAGAAAAAATACTATATTTCAGAGACTGCTGGCTCCCTCTTCAGGTAGATGAATGAGAAAAGTTTACAGAAAGGTGGTATTTATACCAAGAGGTCCATCCACAAACAAGCCATTTTAAGTCACCCCCCCCGCTGATAATCTTCCTTTAATCTTCTTAAGGGTTGGTTGAATGAAGACGTTGTCGATCGTGTCCGATATCCATGCTCCTTTGAGATGTTCATTACCTGCCTCTCTTTATTAAGGCCGATTCCATCATTTGACTCTTGTACCGGCAGTTGCTGCTATAAATTACACGTGACAAATTCCAGTTTATTCTATGGTTATGTTCATTTATATGGTTGAAAATAGCCGAGTTCTGTTGTCCATACCTAACTGACCGTTTGTGTTGTATTAATCTCTGGGGAAGGGATTTACCTGTAAATCCGATGTAAGATTGGTCACAGTCCTGGCATGGGATTTTGTATACCCCAGAGTCCTTTGGAGATGTCTTTTGTTGGACGTTAATAATCAGGGATTTGGCTAAGGTATGGTGGGTAAGTAAATACAAAAGGGTTCGATTTTCCGAGGGGGTTGGTTTATTCTTTTAATCGTGTCCAGGTGGGGAATTATTATTTTATTGTTGGGTGTATCTCTGGTCTTGTCTTTAGGGGGTCGGTAGAAAATTACGTTTGCTTGTGAATTGCTTTCTCAATTATATGGTCAGGATATTTTTAAAGACGAAAGTTGCTTGCGAATTAGTTCAAATTCTTTTTCCAGGAATTCTGGAGAACAAATTCGTAAGGCTCTTAAGAACAAGTTACTAGCTACACTATCTTGATAGTATATCATGATAGCTAAAGTAGTTGAATGTATGAAGTGAGAACGTGGTTTTCTGTATATGGTAAATTTGTATTCTGTCTTATCTCTGATTATTAAAACATCAAGAAAAGGAATTTTGTTGTCTGTTTCCCATTCAACTTTAATTTGATGCTGGGCACTAATGTGTTTAATTTCGAGAGGAATTCATTAAAATTGCCCCACCTATTATCCCAAAATGTAGGATATCATCCACGTATCTCATCCACAGCATGTTTTTGGGTTTTATTGCATTTATTACTGTAGTTTCAAAATATTCCATGTACAGATTGGCTAGAACAGGACTTAAAGGACTACCCATACTACACCCGAATTTTTGCTTGTAGAATGATTCCCCGAATGAAAATACGTTATTAGATGCACATAATTCAACTAGCTTTATTATTTTGTCAAGCGCCAATGGGAAATGATCTGAATAGGGGATAATTTTACCCTTAAAAACTGAAGAACGTCCTGTACTGGTACTTTAGGTGAACAGGGAATCTACGTCAAGGCTTAAAAGTTTTATGTTGTGAAGTGGTATATGTGCTTCTCTGAATTTGTGACAAAAATCTTCCGAATGTTTAATGTGACTGGGAGAAAAAGTGCCTAAAAAAGGGGAAAGGAGGCCAGCTAACCATTTAGAAATTTTGTAATTGAAAGCACCGGCACATGAAACGATGGGTCTGAATGGAAGATTGTCTTTGTGAGTTTTGGGAAGGCCATAAAAATAGGGTAATTTAGGATTAATTACTTTAAATTTCTCTAATAGTTTAATACTCTTTTTGTCTTTGCCAATTAATCTTACTTTCCGAAAAGATTCTGTGGGAACTTTTGTTTTGGAGATTTTTTCGTCAGTTTTTCGTCTGTGTTTGTGTCGCTAAGGAGCTGGTTGATTTTGTCAAGGTAGAAGTCTTTGTCCATTATTACGATTTTGCCGTCTTTGTCGGATCTACTTATTATAACATCTAACTTTTTTAGCGAGTGGATGGCTATCATGAATCTGCGGGGAACAGGATATTTCTTATGTAAGTCAGTTAAAGCATTTAGTAACACTCCTTTTAAACATATCTCTTCACGGTTGTAGTTTTTGTCAGATATGAATTTATCAAAAGCCACTATGAAGTGGACACGATTAAAAGAATAACCAACCCCCTCGGAAAATCGAACCCTTTTGTATTTACTTACCCAAATACCTTAGCCAAATCCCTGATTAACGTCCAACAAAAGACATCTCCAAAGGACTCTGGGGTATACGAAATCCCATGCCAGGACTGTGACCAATCTTACATCGGATTTACAGGTAAATCCCTTCCCCAGAGATTAATACAACACAAACGGTCAGTT
>NC_061088.1:41787433-41809933 GCF_015104395.2 Macrobrachium nipponense | reverse complement strand
AAATAATCGAAGTAGCAACAAGAATGTCGCCCCCAACCCCCTCCTCTCTCTCTCTCTCTCTCTCTCTCTCTCTCTCTCTCTCTCTCTCTCTCTCTTCTCTCTCTCTCTGTAGCAAACATCACGACAATCAAGGCTAAAAATGACCCTCTCTGGGTGCTTTCATATTTCCGTAGACGTTCACCACCAGCCTCATTTAAGTGTTTACTGTGACAGATATGGTAGCAGCAATACTCAGTCCGTCTCCTTTCCCCACCCTCTCTGTTCTATCCGTTCTGGTTGGGTAGCTCCAACTTTTCCTTCCCCCTTTTCTTAGAGGCTGCCATGGCCTTGCCCTTATATCCTGTATTCTCTTTCTTCGTAATATCCATCGTACCTTATACCAGACTTACAGTGATTATGCCTTTTATTCCTAGGTTTTGTGCGGTTAAGAATGCTAATTTAGTTTTCTCTTTACTCATTTTTGTATGTGTTTTCGTGTGCATTCATATGGAGAGGAAGTTATTCAAACATTTCTTTGCTTTAACGTAATTTTAGAACAGAATTCATATGGACACAAAAACATTTGCGGAAAAGCTACGGGGAAGAATAAATGTCGGCAGGAATGTGATGGAATTGCAGATGAGATGTTGCTGTGTGACACTGAAATAGACAGTAAGGCTAAGGCTGATTAAGTAACTGATCAGTGTGTGTAAGCTATATGACGATGTAGGTCATTTACTAAAGAAATGGAAGAGAGGAATGACTAACCCTTTCTATAAAGGCAAAGGTGAACGAGATGACTGCCAGAATAATATGTGCATTTCATTACTTAAGTGTGCAAGGAAAAAGTGCGCTCAAGGCAATTAGAAAATATGTCTGGGTCACATATTCATTATGATACGGTGATATGAGAGATATTAAAATAAAGAAAATCCTTATAGAAGAATGAAGAGTAGCAACGTATAGGGTGCCAAGATGTAAAGTTTAGAAGGCAGTTCATGAAGTGATTAAAAGTTTTAATGATGAAAGCAAAGCATTTGTTAGAATATGAAGTTGTGAGCGAAGCATGTTTTGTGTAAATGCTTGTCTTAGAGAAGGCGGTGATTGTCTATTATCTTTGTGGATGCAGTTATGGGATAAGTTAAAGAGAAAACATTAAATGTTGTGAACAGAGACAGAAGAGGAAAATGAGTTGTAAGTGGTCTGAAGATTATTTGATATTTTTTGCGGTGGAAACTGTGCTGATTGGGAATAGTGATCAGAAGTACAAGCTACTGGAAGAGCTGGAAAGTGTTTGTTAAGGGAATAAAGTTTAAAGGCAGTGTATTCAGGGCTGTTAGGGGAGAAAATAGGGTGTTTGGTTCAGACTGTTGCAAAAGCACCAAATTTGGACCGTATCATCCTCACATACTAAACAATTGATTTCTGCCCGGAGCCAAGACAGAGGGGGTCTGGGGACAGTAATATTGAGATGAAACAACAGATGTCATCTCTTGATTTATTCCAGTAATTTTCAATTATAGGCCATTAGTTCTAAAAAGCGTACAATTTCAGCAGTATTACAATATCAAAAATGTTTAGCAAAATGTTAATGATAAGATAATGAAAAGGGACATTTAATAGATTTTTATATATAAAAATAGATGGATCATACATATCATTTCAAAATATGGTACAAAATTTGTCATAATGAACTAAAAAAGTTTGTTTACAATTAATATTTTTACTTTTAATCTCATGAAATTACTGAAAATCAAAATACTTTATAATTTGTTCTCAACAGAAATATTGCAACGGATAAAAATAAGTTGACTAGTGTGGCTCTTAAAACAATGTTTACAATACTTCAGAACCGATTTTTCGTATTGAATATTGTAAGATATTTATGCATTTCAAATATTACCTGTAACTAACCTACTTCGAAACCATATGTAAAAAAAAAAGCGGGAGTGGCGATTTAACAGATTTTTAAATAGAAAAAGATGGATTATGCATATTATATCAAACTTGATAAGGCAAATTTCATAGTAAAAACAAAAATGTTACAATTAATTTTTTTTATTTTAAATCCCATTAAACTAATGGGTAATCAAAATACTTCCTAAAGTGTTAAATGTTCTTAACATAGCAACTGAAAAAAAAATAGCTAGACTATACTCTGTTTTTTTTCATCTGTCCATCTGCCTGTGGTGCTTTTGTATGGTAACACTGCGTCCCGGGCTTTAGATAGTTACATTCAGCTTACATTCAACAGATTTAATGATCATATTTCGTATATTACCGGTGTAATTGCATACAGTAAATTATTAAACACTTTTTCAGTTGCAAATGTACACCCAGATATTCTTTTATTTACCTAAAACTTACAAATAGCGTAACTATCTAAAGCCTGGGACGCAGTGTTACCATACAAAAAAGCCACAGGCGGATGGACAGATGGAAAAAAACAGAGTATAGTGTGTCTGTTTACAAATCTTCAGATTTGATTTTTACTGTTGAATATTCAAAGACATTCATGAATTTTAGATAATATTAGCAATAAATACACTACTTCGTAACCATAAGCCAACAAGTAATAATAATAATAATAATAATAATAATAATAATAATAATAATAATAATAATAATAATAATAATAATAATAATAATAATAATAATTGACAAGGTCAAGAAGAAAGTATCACTCATTGATGTCGCAATACCATGGGACACCAGAGTGAAGAGAAAGAGAGGGAAAAAATGGATAAGTATCAGATCTGAAAATAGAAATAAGAAGGATATGGGATATGCCAGTGGAAATCGTACCCATAATCATAGGAGCACTAGGCACGATCCCAAGATCCCTGAAAAGGAATCTAGAAAAACTAGAGGCTGAAGTAGCTCCAGGACTCATGCAGAAGAGTGTGATCCTAGAAACGGCACACATAGTAAGAAGAGTGATGGACTCCTAAGGAGGCAGGATGCAACCCGGAACCCCACACTATAATTACCACCCAGTCGAATTGGAGGACTGTGATAGAGCAAAAAAAAAAAAAAAAAAAAAAAAAAAAAAAAAAAAAAAAAAAAAAAAAATAACCCCAAAAAAAAAAAAAAAAAAAAAAAAAAAAATAATAATAATATAACTTAAGGTGATGTAGATGAATGTATGTATTTTCATTCAAATCTAAATTCATCGTCCAAAATTCACTAAACATAATGACATTTACTTTAGAGACCAAAAACCATGTCGCCTTCATCACCATTATTATTTCATCCGCCTTCACACTTACAGAGGCTGGTGCATCTCACACTAGCCCCGCTGCATTTACGCGTCCTGCACAGGACTTGACACAACTGCAAAGCAATAATACCGAACAGGCAGATAAAGCATCTGCGAGAGTACTCCATAAGGGTTGCCATTCACCTTTGTCATCTTTCCGCCAGCCCCAACCACTAAAGTCAGGGATAGTTTGCATAAGGACATTTGCTTCACTCCAGAAAAAGCTTCCTTGTAATAGTGCAAGTTTCACATGTTGGAACAGTGCCGCCTGGGCTGGTGAGATATTCTCCAAAGACCTGTATCCGGTGGTAAATACTTGATATCTTGCTTCATTTACATCCACTGCATTGCATCCCTTCTTGTACATAAGTATAACTAAGCGTTCGATTCTGTTCATATGAGGCTCTGTGTTAATGAGAGTAGGATCACTTGTCAAAGCAATCAGTGTGTCTGTGAGGTCTGGAGTGCAATTCCAAGCTGCCCAAGCTGACGTTTTTCCGTGTTCTAGAAAGTGAGATTTATCACAACCAGTGAGGCTATGGAATAAGGGAAGTGCCAAACATGTTGCTTGTCTAAGACCTGAACGTAGACGATATTTTTTCCCAGTGCCAAAACCTACCAAAAGCTCTTTTAGACCAATGGTAATGAAATGACTGGCAGCCAGTACTACAATATCACTATCAACAGCACCAAAATATGTTACAATGTGCCTCTCTTTTGCTGCTTGTGCTAAATGAACAAAGATCCTGGTATCAGCTTCAATATGGCTGCATGGCTGCAGATCAGCTAGTTCATATAATCTATTGGCGAGCACTTTGTCAAGGTAAGTACTGAGGAGAAGTTTGCCATCCATATCATATTTAACAATGTTAGTGCTTAAAGACAAGAAAAGTTCCTCCTTATTTTCAACACTTTTCAGGAATCCATCCCAGCCACTTGGAATTTTTGTGCTTCCATCACCAATTCTTGTTCTAGCACTTGTCCCATGACGTAGTTGTGCCAGTGACTTTAGGTTATCTTTATCTGGATAAGTATCCCATATAGCATCAATATACTGGGTACCATTTTTATTTGAGTTCTGAAATATGGGATAATGTTTAGTATGACATACTCACTGAAGATTTTTTATTTTGTAGGGAACACCATGTGGACAACTGCTGCCATGTCCAACACCACAACAATGACTCTAGAGTGACTCTCTGGCCGATCAGTTGATGCCTGGATACATTGAAGAATGTCTGATTTTACACCAGTTCGAAGCATACCTCTGTCTGCTAGGCTTGGTGGTTCTCGCTGATTCTCATATTTGAAGAATTCTGTTACCCTTGTATCAGGGCGTGAGTGGAGTGAGAGGAAGGGCTGTGTGATTAAAGCCATATTATGTTTCTGTATGCCCGTGACTTTGCCTTTTTTGGTTTTAGTTTGACCAGAGAGGTTAGCAAATGCCAGGAAGTTTTTTCTCTTAATTAATGGTATCAGTTACTGGTACTAAATATTTTTCGAGTCTCTCAGTGACATTTAGTTTATGAAGTTTCTTCCCAACTTCCTTGATATTATATAGAGATTCAGCAACTGACTATTCCATAATATTTTGAGAGCAATAAGCTCTTTACTTGCTCTCAGAAAAGGAGTGCCCATCTTTACAACTGTTTTCATAAATGATAGCACATCCCTTTGAAACGTCACTTGCAAGCTATGTCCTTCCTCATGGTGAACCTGTAGAAGAGGGCTGTTTGTCATGCACTGATTCAAACTCCTTAATAATACGAGTACATTCAGGTCCTGTCAGTATGAATAAAGTTAATGCTTCTGGGTTTTCATAGAGTTCTGTTGCACTGCCATGCTCCTGGAGATTCTTGTTGCTCTGTTCATGGGCTTGATCTTTTGAAATGAGGCCGAACTCTCTAGCCGATTTCTGCATCACAAAATTGTCCATAATGAATTCCTCATACACCCCAGGGTACTTGTGAGGAAGCTGCATCATATCACGTACATGAACTGGAAGTCAACGAGCATAGTTTGTGTGGTCAAATGCATGAAACTAGTCACACAACTCATCACAAGATGGTACATATAGTTTAAAATCACCCTCTCTTAATTAGCGCATGAAACGTAACATCAGCATTTCAACTTCCATGACAGTGGACCAGATCATGAATTGCAGTGCAGTTTGTGAAGTTTGTCCCACTCCTCAAATGACTGAGGTAATTCTGTAGTTTCCTTGTAGTCAGCATAGGCTGCTTGGTTAAGCATATAAAGTGCAATTGCCATGAGAGTTACTTTATGGTCATACCTTGTGCGTTTAATATGTGATTTTTTTTTATTCAGTAGTAGCAGCTATTTCTCCTACACTTTAAAGAACCATATGTTCCTCAATTATCAGTGTTTTTTAAAGAAATTAACAGGTATTGTAGGGGACAAATATTATGATTATTCAGATTATTCAGTAAATCTGAAAATCCAATATCTGTCATATTTTTTGCTCAAAAATATTTTTTGAGTGATAAGTCAAATGTTTTTCTCGGCAAATGACGCTAGAATATTCTAGAGAAACCTTTTATGAAATATTTTGCAAATTTCAGAGCTACAGTATATTCCCTAACACATTCTCTTCAATTACTGTAAATTTCCTACAAGTATGTTAATAACTAGGGGAGTTATGGCTTTTTAAAGTAGAGAACTCACCCCGATGGTGCCTCACTTACCTCTTGGTGGTGGTTCTATTCAAGCTTGCATTATGACGACCACAGAGGACCCTAGTCTAGGCTCCCGACAGAAATTGAGAAGGCAAGGTGTGAGTTACTCATGGACCAATTTTGGTGCTTTTGCATAAAAGTGAACCAGATATCCTTAACAGCCCTGACTAGTAGCAGGACTAAGGTTACAATGGTAAACAGAAACCAGGAAGATAGAACAATATTAATGTGAACCATGAGGGAATGAAAGCAGTGCATTTATATAGGGTTAAGGTATAGATATATATAGTACATGAGTGAAAAGAGGAGTCACAATATGGTTGAGCCAAGAAAGTTTTGTAGGATTGTCACAGAAAAAGGAGTGTTTATCCGTGCCACAATAACGATGTATGAAGGAACTGCTGAGTTACTTATCTTTTATGGAAGTTCATTGTCAAATCTCAATACAAATGGAAGAAAATGAAAGTTGCTGCTGCTGAAATAAATTCCTTGTTTATATTATGGAATCAACGTGATTGCAAAAAAGAGAAATGTGGAATTATAATTTTTGTGCATGCAAAAAGGAATGTTAATTTGAGATGGTGTGATCATATGCAGTGAAGCTTTGTGAAATGAGAATGTTACTGCAAAGAGTTGCGAGAAAGGACTGGAGGAAGACCTCCAAAGTGTTTGATAGATCAAGTGAAAGCAAGTGTTCACGCCAGTTGGAGATGAAGGACAATGTGCTCGTGTTGGGGATTTGACATGGTCTGAATGGGCGGAGAATACAAACATCTTCTGTACGGAACAAAATCTCCACTGACTGATTATAGCATACATATACACATACATAGATTAGGCCAGCTTTGTACTGGCATGGGCTCTTGCTTCTTAGCAGCTCATAACTGGTGATGGATGAAGGATTTTTCTCTGCAACATACTATACCTAATTTAACAACTGGGCCAGAAACAAAAAGTTTTAGTGAGAGATAAAGTATTATAGAAGCAAGTCCCAGCAAGTAAGACAGCGTGGGAAGGAAAGGATGAATTTAGAGTTCAATAAAAAGTTTGGGATTCATAGTTTTTCTGAGATGTGATGAATGATGCAATGAATGATATGCTCACTTGAAAGTGGCTAAGGTGTATTACTCTTCTATGACTGCTTGTTAAGGCCTTGAGAAGACGAACAGGGATGGGATCATTAAGTAAGGCAGCTGCTGATCGGATTGAACATCGGGTGCTTAGGGTTAAAGGTTGGGACGAGGTGGGGTTGTATGTGGTTTAGCAGTGTCTCTCTGTTTACCAGTTTCCGTGTGAGAAGTTCAGAGAGAATGCTGATTTCATCTATTGTAAGTGTTATTAAGGTTTCAATTACTTTGGGATCTCGGTTGGCACTGTTTGGGCTGTCTGAAGGGGAAGGAGAAGGGTGGGTTTGGGAAGGAGGGTTGTCAACCTTAGAGGTGGACGAGGAGTTGGGATTGGAAGGAAGGGGAGAGGATGGTTCTGAAGTGCTTGGTACTGCTTCTCTGTGCGTCAGCTTGTCGCTGGCTATTTTTTGTAGTGCTGCTTTGGCTTCCCTTTACAGCTTTGGCCTAGTTGGGTTGAGAAATGTCTTTGATTTCCTCGATTTTTTCAAGTCGAAACTTGCACTTATTTTTTCCATGCATGACGTTGGAGAGAACAGTTAGGGAATTTGCTTTCAACTTGTTCTCCTCTTTTGACGGCATCTAGGCATTGCCAAGTGGGTGAGTTTTGCCACACCTTTCTATGGCTGTGCAGTGGCTGCTATGGTGTCCAAATTTGTGGCATCAGAGTGGCTCCGGAATGAAGGCTTCAATGGGGAATGATCCCCATATACCGAGATAAACTTGTTTGGGGATTGCTCCATGGTAGGTGGCAGTGACTTTCCTTGTATGAATCGTGGTTTTTCCAGATTTAATAGTGCATCGTTTTGCATCTATTGTATTTTTAAGTTGTAGAATGGGGTCAAGAGGCAGAATAGTCGGATATCTGCAAATGACTGCTTTCTTGATTTTCTCTGATGCGTCTAGCAGTGTAAGAACAGAATTCCCTTGAATAATCCCGTCTGTGTCTCTGCTTTTTGTCGTAATAATCATATCACCCACAAGATTGGGTCTAACAGACATTTTTAGAGTTGGATTTTCTTTCTCCAATCTTGCTACTTCGATATAGGAGGCTTTGTATTTTGGAAGAGGTGAAACAGTATTTGTTGTGACAAACTTGGTTGGGAAAGGGTTGTTTACTGTTGAATGGTTTTTCTGAAGGCTTTCTTTATCTTGTGTACAGTGGTCCAACCTTCAGTGTTGAACACAGAAGGAATAGGGCTTGTCATAGCAGAATTGGTCTGCATTTTATTGCAAAGACAAAATTGAACCGCCAACTGGAGGCAAGATCAACCTCATCTTGCAGGCGGCCTACATCATCTATCACCGACATAGCAAATAACTCAAATAATGGCAACAACACTTCTTGAAAATCACCTCTCTCTCTCTCTCTCTCTCTCTCTCTTCCCCTCCTCCTCCCCCTCCCCCTCCTCCTCACTTTAGTCCTTTACCCTTCATCCTTTCCCCGTAATCCGTATCCCCGCACCCCTATTGAAATTTTCGTTTGCTGACAGCAATAAAAACACGTGGTTTTTGTTTTCATTATAGTTAACTTAGTAAATTGTTGGTTATTGTATATCTTTTTGTAATGTGTTATTTTTACACGGCTTAAATTCTGTTAAAATAATTTTATCGTACTTTAGTTTATTGTATTGTATCTAAATGTATTGTTAATGTTTGTGGATGCTACAATTCCGTCTACATAGTGTAATAATACAGTGGGACGGGCAGTGCTAAGTGAGTCAGCTAGTATACACACAACACACACATACATATATATATATATATATATATATATATATATATATATATATATATATATATATATATGTATGTATACTACCTGACCACATGGGAAATGGGAGGCTGAGGGAAGAGGAAATGGTGTGTGGACGGAGAAGGAAGTGGAGAAGGTATTTGTGTTGACAGTCTGACTGACAGCTCTACTATTTTCATGCAAATGTTCACCCTTCGAACAGTCGTGTGTAAACTGACAGGTACTACTGTGGCGACTGTTCCTTTTATCTAGGTATTACTGAGATGTCTGTCCCTTTTATCCAGAAATTACTGGAGTAACAGTCCCTTTTATTCATTATTGCTGTTCTTTCTAGCCTTTTATCAAGACATTACTGTGGTAACTGTCCCTTTTAGCCAGGTATTACTTTGGTGACTATACCTTTTATCAATGTATTACTGTTGTGACTGTCCCTTTTTAACCAGGTATTACTGTGCTTTCTGTCCCTTGTATTCAGATATTACTGTTTTGTCTGTCCCTTTTGTTCAGTTATTTCTGTGCTGCCTGCCCCTTTTATCCAGGTATTACTGTAGTGACTGTTCCTTTATCCAAATATTATTGTGGTGACTTTCCCTTTTATCCAAATATATTTCTGTGCTGCCTGTCCTCTTTATCAGGTATTACTTTGCTGACGAAAAATCATTGTCAATAATATATTTCTACGGTCTGAGTACATGAGATGATGATGATTTACCTGTAGAGTTTATTTACCACATAGGTTACAAAGGGAAGTGGGAAGGGGGATGGGAGAAGGGGAAGAGGTCGGGGGTATGGTTTAAAACCTACCCTATTAATCAAGTTGGCTTAAATGATGGCCACGTGCCAAATTTTGTCTAGATCGTCAAGTTGTTCAGATTTCTATAGCGAACAAAAACACAACCAAACATACAAACATTCATTTTTATATACTGTATATATATATATATATATATATATATATATATATATATATATATATATATATATATATATATACATGTCATATATATAAATAAATATAATTCTATCACATTACCGTGATTCATATACATATACCGAACTACAAATGTCCTTTAATATCTAATTTGCTCTACCTCGGAATTAATATATTTTCATATATGCTTAACCGGGGGGGGGTGGAATTTATTAAGCGATAATAGAATTGGCCATCGACAGGCGCGAACCAGCGACTTCCCAATCCCAGGACTGCAGTGAAGCCTTAAACCACCCGACACAAAGGACATTTGTAGTTCGATATATATATATATATATATATATATATATATATATATATATATATATATATATATATATATATATATAGATATGAATGTGTGTGTGTGTGTGGTGTGTGTGTGTGTGTGTGTGTATATAATCTACGTATACTTGATTAAAAACTAATGTAGATCATTTTTATGTCTGCTTTGAATAGGATAAATTTGAGATTAAAACGTTTAGTTGATTATTTTGTCCGATGGATTTGTAAAATGGATTAGTGCTTCTTAAATGTATAACATATAAAAGGGAAAATAGTTCATGCAGGTACAAATTTCTGAGCGTTTTCTCTTATCATGGAGAAAGTTTCCCATCTCTTTTTCACTGACATCATTTTTTTTTTACTCTCCTCCTGCCTTCCATCAGTTAATCCCTTAAGGCATGATACATTGTGAAGGGCGTAAGTGACATTTGAGTGCTGTTGTCACCCGAATAAAAGGTGATAGTAGACCCAGATAAATTTTCCCCGAAACTCTGAATTTAGAGGATTAAAGAGCGCCGACTCAGTCTTGCTCGGTGACGTCACTTTCTCGGTGACTTGGTAGGCAAAATGTAGCAATCACGAAGAATATTATGGAGAAGATGGCCTCGGTTTCTGTGGGCAAACTCTGTGTTTGAGGGACGTTTGACGTCTTCTCTTTCTGCTGGGGCAGGCTGTATATCCTATTCATTTCTTTGTTTTCCCAGGAGTTACCAAATGAAAAGTATCAGTTGTAATTCAGATTTTGTAACGACGGCCTGACTTATTGCTGGAAATGAGTTATTCAGAAGGTTAATGACCTTCCCAGCGAGGTGCTTGTTGCCGAGTCTTTTTAATTAATGCTCATATTGGCGGTGCCGTGAACGCTTCAGATCTGGGGTTTCCTCTCCACTGCTCGTCACGGTATGACCGCTGTAGTTCCTCCAACTCTTTTTGTTTAAGATTAAGCTGGCTTTATGCCAGCACAAGAGCAGCCCGTAGGTCCTCCAACTAGCAGTCAAGGGAGTTTAAGGCAGCTTCTGACCCATCTTTTAATAAAGCCTTTATTACCGCTCCCACCTGTAATTCTGCAATGTATGGTTTTTCTTCTTTTATAAGTATGCTTACAAGTCATTCAATTTTGATTCATATTAAGCGTTAGGATAGCCTTTCAAAATAGGTTTCTGCATAAAAGGAAATAATCTAATTAAGTTTACCATTTGCGAAAGATAGAGCAGCTGGTTGTTATTGCCAAAGTCTGTGACTAATCTCTGGAAGTATATTGTTTTGAGTCAAGGCTGACATGGAATTGCTTTTTGCGGGTTTCATAGTCCTTAGCCAATCCCGTTAGTATTCATCGTCCAGCATCTATTTTGAAATAACCAATATATCATCGCAGAATCCTCTCTAGGAAATCATTTGACTTCTTGGCATAAATAGAGAGAAAATGTCACAGGCGCTCACAAATGGATCATTCAGTGTCTCAGCAGCTGTAAAGCTTTTCCTTAAAGTGAACTCTTTGCCTTATGCTCTGCACACGTTGGCCACACCCCAGTGAAGCCGCCGTGCGGGACCTGCAGGATTATTTGTCATTAGACATACGTCTGCTGAGATATTCACAGATTCACACGACGCATTTCACGTCGATAGTTGCCGTAATGTATTTGTTAATGTATATACACTTCAGTCGCTGGGCTCGAAGAATCAGACCTAGTTCCCTTCTGCTAAAGACGGCGTTTGCCTACCATGAAGGGCGAGCGGCGCTCTTTCGACGGATGCTACGACCTTCTCTGTCAGACATTTGGTAGCACTTCAGAGTCGTCTCATTGTTGGTTGTGCCATTTATCCGACCCCGAAAGGCTGACGAAACTCCCCATTAGAACGGGGAAGGAGAGAAGATCTCTAAACAAATGGGCCCAAAGAGAGGGATGTCTTTTCGGGAGGTCTCGAAAGAAGAATGAGATCATGATACCTTGCAAGAGGAATGGCATCGTGAAATAGTCAATTGTTGCAAGTTTGCATTACAAGGAATCCTCACGACAAGGCTGGGAGATATATAACACGGACCGTTTAAAACGGAGTAGTGAGGGAAAATGCACAGCAACAAATTTATTGAGACGCCTCTCAAGGAGAAGGAAGATTATGAGACTATATTACGGGGATTTAGTGAACGACGGGCGAGAGAGAGAGAGAGAGAGAGAGAGAGAGAGAGAGAGAGAGAGAGAGAGAGACCGTTTCATTATATTTTGATAATTTTTTAATTATAGGTTTCATTGGATGCCATAGCAACCTGAATTTTTCGCTATCCATTAGGTACTCTTCATTCGATCAGTTTTTCTATGTATCGAAAATCTGAAAAATTTAATTAATTTGCACCAACACCATCATTTATCGGCAAACCTAAACCAGTCATTTTGCTAGTTATAGTCGTATGGCATTAGTTAAATAAGACTCCAATATTGAGTGCTTATGGATTTTTTATTACCCTCTACATATTCTGACATGTTATCCATAATGAAAATAGTTAAAATTATTGTAGCAGAACATGACTAGCGTTGTCTTAGTTGTCTTACATATGTAAATGAGAAGAAAAGAGGGAATCCTAGGGTTAACTAGTTCTAAGAAAACAAGTATCTCTTTAAAGAAGATTGCTCACAGCGCCAAAATTTGTTAACTCCGTTGGATCTGTATTTTTCATGTGTTAAGATCTTTGAACCAGACGTCTTAGAGTCTGTGGACCCCTTGGGGGTTGTTATTTAAATCCTCCGTGTTTCCATAGGTGAGGTTCACTGCCCCTTTGAGGTGATTCCTTTGATCTGCTAATATAACAACTTTGCTTTGTGTTTTGCATAGCTGTAAAGCTGGATAGTTAATGCAGTCATGACAACATTGTTTACAACTTCCAGACTACCTTGTGCAGTACTTTTACAAGGTTCCTTGAGAAAAGGGTAAGAGACATATGGCAAAGGTGAGTGATTGGTATTCGCTATCTGTTAGAAAGATGCGATGAGGGTTAGGAAAACTGTTGAGTGTGTGCACCAAGGAAGAGCTTTTCTTTGGTAAGAATGTAGTTCAGAGGAAATAACCTTTCTATAAATACAGCAGTCACGAGGAGATTTATTGTCCTCAGGTTATAATTTTGCGCAGGACCAGGCATATAAATACGTATTTGAAGGTCTTTTTGTGTTGGACGATACCGAAGGAACAACTATAGTTGACAAAAGGAAAACTTCAGAATATTTTCAGGTAAAATCTGGAGTTGGCTAGGAGTACCCTCTGTGACATTTTCAGTTGCTTAGATAGACTGAAGTTGAAAATACAATTGATTAGAAGAACTCGATGGTTAAGGATGTATTTGGTTAGGGGAGCTCTTTGGTAGATGATGCAGACGGTTAGAAGATCACTGTGAGGAAACAAAAACTGCTGCTTTGTGCACTGTTGAAGTAAAAAATGTAGTTTAAACTATTTTAACGAGAACGTAATTGATTACAAAAATTCCGCATTGCCTAACTCATTTTACTAATCATTTTATAAAGAGTAAAAATTTGTGCGTCCAAGCACTTCACATTTTGTTCATTTGAAATGGACACTTCCTTTGTCTCTAAAAGTCATAAGGAAGAAATGCGAGTTTAACATTAAATGAAGTTATTCTGAATAAGGAAAAAAAGTTGAACGGGTCAGGACTTCAGCTGTAAAAACCCCATAAAATGTTTGAATAAATATTCTAATATTCCAGTGAGGTCTTGTGGTAGAATATGAGGTTGGAGAATAGGATTGTTGGAGTGAATGAATTGATAAGGAAGCCTCCTTTGGTAAACGTGCTACTGAAAAATATACATTTTGTGAAAAACAGCTGGGAAAAGTGGAAGAGCAAAACTTACAGCATTTGGGAAAAATACATTCGCGAGAGAGACATGTTTTGACACACGTCGCTGCAAGTGACTGAAATAATACCTCTTTTGAGAAAAATAATGATACTGGGGGAAAAAATCTGAAGAATTTTTGTCGCTGAAGTAAGGCTGCAAGTTATTTTTTCTAAATAGAACGAAGTTTTTATGCACCCACCAGAATAGAATTTCTTAGGCATCGCTGTGTTTGGGAGTTATGAGTATCCATGAACTTTTCAGTTTCATAAAAGTTTTTTTTGACATGAACCAAAACTTACTTAAAAGTTACAAAACATTTCACTTTGGAAATCCTATTATCCAGAATGATGTCGCAGGTTGGCCCAGAATTTTCTCCTGCTCACGTACAGTAGGTAACATCTGAATGTAGTTGCAAGGATGATAATTGAAAGGGAAGTTGTTTGTATACAGACTGACAAGAGGCATTGAAAACTGCTGATGTCTGAACAGAAATTACTGGCACAAGATCATGATCGCCAACACGATTAAATTTCTGATGCGAAGACGGTTCATTAAGAAGTGAAATTGTTTGTTAGGAATAATTTCTGAACAAAAAGTTAATGAGTGACATGGAAAATATTTCTCTGCAAAATCTGCGTATTGCAAAAAGCTGTGGTCAAATCTTTTTGTTAAAATGCTCTTTTGGAAAGTGATCAGGCAAAACCAATGCCAGAAAGATTATGGCGTTGAGTTAGGTGCTAGAAAATAACGTCGGGGAAAGATTTATGTCCACAGAACTGCAAGTTCTAGAAAGACTTATGTGATTTCAGAGTTATAAAAGAGGTTGCTACTGTGAACAATGCATTTGTAAGAAAAATTACATTTGTTCAAAATACTTTGAGAAAAGGCTAGGTCGTATGGAAAATGCCGCTGCGAGGGAGAATAAGGCTATATAAAATACAATTGCGAGAGAAGAATAAAAAAAAAAAAAAAAGCGCGCTCGGTGAAAATACATTTCCCTTTAAGAGTGCATTATCTAATCTAGCAATTTCAAACAGATTTTTACGAAAACAGAGCAAACCGCGACGATCTTTCAGCCTTCGCTGCCTTCAAATACACTACATGTGAGCCCAGAACAAGAACAACCATACATCCTCAAGCGATGAGCGTTCATATTAAGACGCAAATATTTTTTGCCCGCCACGTGACGATGAAAATGAAAGGGCGATCTGGCTCGTTTCAATGCCTCAGTATAATCAATTCCAAATAATTCAGTAACATAACATTCCTTTTAAGGGGCTGACACCTTAGAAATAGAAACTGTGTAAATATCCTGTACCGCCATGATGAGTGAGAAATGTATTTGATTTCGAAAACACTGAAAAAACTATCGATTATCCTGTTCATTCCAAGTCGGTTTTCCAAGAATCGCCACTCCAGTGTGAAGGTATCAGATTGTTGCTGTCTGTGACATTTGTCGACTAAAATCCTAATTTTGTTCTTGATCTAGATTCTCTCGCTACTCAGATCTGTAGGAACCCCAAAACACTAAAACATATCAATCGATTCTTAGTGTTTTTGAAACAAATGCGAAACATTTTTCATATTTTCCTTACGCGCCTTGTTGTTATACTTTCAAGATAGCTTATTCAAAATGTTTGGTAGACCAAGAGCATTCAGCGCTCGCCAAAGACCATTTCATCGGAAGACCTCACAAGGTGAGATTTCGAAAAAAAAGGAAAAAAAAATGTGTGTTTACATTGAACGATGTCCGTTGTTATTACACCTTTTTACTATATTATTATTATTATTATTATTATTATTATTATTATATTATTATTATATTATTATTATTTGGTAGAAGACCCTCTTTTAGGCAAATACTGTTAAAAAGGATGGCAGAATTAAGCGAGTTATTTTATATATTGTTTTTTCTAGGAAAAATAGAAAAAAACAATATATAAAATCAACTCGCTTAATTCTGCCATCCTTTTTAACAGTATTATTATTATTATTATTATTATTATTATTATTATTATTATTATTATTATTATTATTATTATTATTATTATTATGTGCAAAGGGTTCTGATAAAGAGTTGAGATTTCATTTTTTATGCTGATGCGATCAAAGTTTGAGCTTAAATAAACATGTCACAAGTGAGTTAAATCTACTTGAATGAGCGAAAACAGCGTCCATCTGACATAAACAAACGGCAAAGACAACGTGGCGCAGTAGATCACACAATTTACTTGTCATACTAAATCTCATCCATACAACAGATTATCGTTTCATACCACAAACACTACCTGGACATAAACCCCCAACTTCCACGGCTCCTTCTTCAGATATCCAGTCACTGTTACCCCGGGGAAATAATATATTGCTGCTCTGTAAGTAGAAAATAGTTGACAAGGATTTACGAGCTTTTTAAAAGTCACCTCCAAGAAGCTTCCATAAATCCCGCAAACGAGGCTACAGCAATCAACTTCCATTTTTCCGTCTGGTGCTTGTGTGTGCATACGTCTGGTTATGTCTGGAGGTGATGCGAGAAGACATCCCACTGTGTGGAAGGGGGCCTGCGCACCCTTCCTAACCACCGTCCTCCAGTTCCTAAACAACTTGTGTGATTTAGTATATTGTTTACTTGCTTTTATTCCGTGTACATTTTCGGGAGGCCGTGGGATGGCGCGTGTCGTCGTTCTGTGGCAACGCTTGTTTGGGCGAACCTCCAGTCGACGCCAGATGGACGATAAACCTCGCGGCGGATAATGCGGTTGTCGTCTTTATTGTCCTCCAACTTAAGGTTTATATTAGGCCTGTGGCTTTGCACGCTGGTTGAGTCGGCGGCGTTTGGGTTCGTTCAGAAGATTCGCCGACCACACCTGGTGTCTCCCCTTCCTTCATTCTCCTCCCTAACCATCCCCCCACCACCACCACCCTCATACCTATTCCCTTCCGTTACCTATACCTCGGCTCTCCCCATTCCACCCCTTATGGGGGAGGTGGCACCCAATTGACTCCTAGGCTTCATATTTCACTCTCTCTCTCTCTCTCTCTCTCTCTCTCTCTGTGCGAAGGTGGTGATAGTGGCAGGCGGATATTTGTTATAATTTATTTTTAGGGAGGAGGATTTAAGCAACCCCTTCCTCATTCTCTTCCCAGTTCCCCTCCAACAGTCCTCCCTCCCACCCCGACCCTACATGCCCGACGGGACTTTCATTTAACTCTTTATTGAGACAGATGCCCGCTCTCTTTTTCCCCCCATGACTTTTATAAACACGTATCTCTTAAATTACTATTTTTTCCTTTTTTCAACTTAATTTCTTTGTCTGTTTTCCGATTGTGTCGCGATGGAATTTCCACGTATTTTTGTGACGGTGTGATGAACGATGCTTCTTTCTTCTTCTTCTTTTTGCATGATGTGTATGTGCCCAATTTGGTTATTGTGACAAAAAAAATTTTCCTAGTATAATGAGCCATTGCACATTTGTTTATTTTTAACATTGTTAGTTATCTTCATAAATAAATCCACATTATACTTATAGATTTACCAGTTACTGAACGTATTTGGATATATAACTAATTTCCTAGTCGTTTGAGCTAACGCATTATTTTAAGCCATGTAATAAAAATTTAATCTACTTTATCTATATAGGTAGTTTCCAAGCCGTTAACATAAATCCATATCATATGTAATGTAGATATCCGTTGTACAACTAACTGTGTTGTGTACTACATTTATATCAGATAGTCCACTTTCCTTTCCAGATTATCAATAACAGCAAGAACTGCAAACAGTCTGCTTTACAGTTGATTTTGTGAATAAGATTGTTTGCTGTTCTTCTCAGTTAACCCATAAGACTTAAGTTTTAGATTTTGTAAAGAAAACTACTGAGATGGCTATTTGTCTGCCCGTCCGCACTTTTCTGTCCGCCCTCAGATCTTAAAAACTACCGAGGCTAGAGTGCTGCAAATTTTTAAGTTTTTCATCCACCCTCCAATCATCAAGCTTACCAAATTGCAGCCCTCTAGCCCCAAAAGCTTTTTTAGACATTTTATTTAAGGTTAAAGTTAGCCGTGCTCATGCATCCGGCACTGGTATAGTTACCAGAAACACAGACCACCACATGGCCGTGGGTAAAAGTTTAATGGGTCGTGGCTGAGAGTTTCGTACAGCACTATGCACTTTACAGATAACTAGATTGCGCCGAAGAAACTTCGGCCCATTTTTTACTTGTTAGATTTCCATGCGGCAGAATTTAAGATTCCTTTGTTTACATTATATAGGTATTGACCGTCCAACTGAATCCTCATTGTGCTGTATTTCAGGAGGAAGGTAGCTTCATAAGTACAGCCCCTTCTGCTTTTATCCTTTACAGTCTCGCTTTTTCCAGAGGCTTTTTATTGAGATAAATAGAAGCCAGAGGCTATAAATATTACCAGCCGTTTTAACACTTCCATGTGAAATGAGTGATAGCGATTACACCAAAAGACACCTGGAGAGTTTAATGGTTCAGCCGCTTTTTACATATTCAGTAACGTATAAATACAGTTATGGTGTGCATTATTTACTGCATTTCCTTACATGCGCAGATAGCATATATATATATATATATATATATATATATATATATATATATATATATATATATATATATATACTTGTAAGATTTTTGCTCCTGGTGAGCTTAAGTTTAATAATAAACAGGAGAGTGAGAAGACTGGAGATAATTTCTTCTTTTTATTTACACCTACGTTTCGGGAATCCTTTCCCAACTTCAGGGCTATAAACAGAATAGATTTTTACAATATTAAAAAGTATGCTAAAATATGCTCATTCTTATAAGAAATATAGTTTTGTCATTAGGCTAAAAGAAAAAGAAAAACTACAAAGCGAATTTAAGTTAAAATTAAATTAAAGCACTGCATAACTCAGTAAAATAACAGATCAACAAGCAAAACAGAAAGTAAATATTGAAAAAAAAATTAACAAATTCTTGTAAAACTGACATTATGTATAATCATTTAAAATACTCTGTCAAACTACTGATTGTCGTTCGTTCCTTCTTTTAGAATCTCTTTACATCAAGAAACTGTCTCCTTCCTTAAAGAACCAAACTACCTAACTGCCTATTACTCACATTTTCTCTCACTCCCTTTTTTTATTACTCTAACATCGCCTTTTGACTATGCTGTTCTCCGTCTGTTAACAACCAAACCTCTTAACAGTAAGTCTGGCAAAACGCTTTCTTTCTTTATTTTCTTCAATATTTTTCTTATCTGTTATTTCAATGATACATGCAGTATTTTAATTTACTTTTAGCTTAAAGTTGCTTTTAGCTTAATGACAAAACTATATTTCTTATAATTATTAGCTTATTTTAGCATATTTTTTTTATATTATAAAAAGTAATTCTATTTTTAGCCCTGAAGATGGGAAAGGATTTCTGAAACGTAGGTGTAAATAAAAAGAAGAAATGATCTCCAGACTTCAAACTGTCCTGTTTATTATTATTATTATTATTATTATTATTATTATTATTATTATTATTATTATTATTATTATTATTATTATTATTATTATATTATGATATATATATATAATATCATATACTATATATATATATGTATTTATATATACATATATATATATATAATATATATATATATATATATATATATATATATATACTTATGCTGAGATATTTTAATGCTCTTTTCGTTATTTATAACTGTTTTTTACTTCTAGTCACAGTTTTAGTCAAGTGTACATGTAATTTAAGTCTGTGAGTTATAATTTTGCCATTGAATTGTTTTAGCTTTTTCAACTATTGGTTCTTGTAATCAGCTGTTATTAATTTTAACATATAATTTTTATTTTATTTAGGAAAAAAATCTCTGGAGATGTGGCGATGTTGTCACGAAACGTAGGATTAAAGCAAAATGCGAATATCATTGTGTTCCTGCTGTTATTCTTCATTGTGTGAATAAGCGGCTTGCGCGTCTGATGTGTTTTGTATATACTATACATACATACATACATATATATATATATATATATATATATATATATATATATATATATATACAAATATCACTTAACCACATATCTATTTCATTATCAATGTATTCATTACTGCTTATAAGTAATGCTCTCAGAAATATGTATGGCACCTGGGTTCTCAGCTTGATCGCTTTGCCCAGAATAAAAACGACCCTCAGGAGAAATTCTGGTAAGTGTTCTTTCTATATACACTGAATGTGAACCCTTTACTAGAACTCTGCCGACAGTAGTAAAAATGTATGTATTAAAATCCACGTAAGTCTTGTGAAAACCTTTTGTTGGTCATGACAAAAAAAACACTGAAAAAGAGAATAGAATAGTATAAAACATGATTAAGATATTCTAATCGTGCCTGGAAAGAATCATCACAGAATCTTGTTCTATAAAAGAAAGCTTTGCTAAGAACATGAATATCAGTCAAGGAAGCTGTAAATTTGATCGGTTAATTTCAAAAGCAATATGTATAATGTATAAATTTTAAGGAAGGTACTTGGTATGGACGAGGAAGAGGATAAGCAGATTTAAAAACAGAGCACTTGACCACAGCCACAAATGAGTATACATCTTCAACCGCTCCCACCTGTCAGGTGTTGCTTATTTGGTTTCAAACAGCCTGTATGCTCCTTTGCACTGTCCCTCTATATATAGCATATGTATTGTGAATTTCTACCACTACGTATCAGTCCTTTACAAATGACTTAGCAATAAAGCCGAAACCGATCAGGATGGTACACCAAATTTTTATTTCCCTGTGGTTAAGCAATATGTTTAAATCAAATGTCAAAGTTTATATATATATATATATATATATATATATATATATATATATATATATATCTATATATGTATGTATGTATGTATGTATGTATATATTATATGTATGTCTCTGCGTGTAAGATATTTTTATCGAACATCTTATTACATGTTTTCGTACCAGCTGAAGTCCGCGTGTCGTGTTTGTGTATCTACGGAAGAAATGTGTGAAAATGTTGTCGTCCTGAGAATCATTTCAGGGCTCAGCTTTTGGCAAACTTTAGTTGCTATTGTCATAAGGTCGGTGTTAATGGGAGTGTTCACATTGTCACTTTATTATTGTAGCAGCCGCTGCTTTGCACGTTTAGCACGTTTTGGCTAAATGTAGCGTATGATTAGCCAACACGTCCATCTTAATTATTTGACTTCGCATTTGCACAGTGAAAGAACTGTTTACTTAGATACTCCGTGTAAAGTGGAACAGGATCTGACAACAGGTGCAAATATTCTGTCTTTGTTTTAGGTCGGTTAAAAACAAGACATGTTTGGACGTTTTTATGTGAGTACAGATTAACTTTTTATCAAGAGGTTTATTCACTGTGTTTCGTTGTGTTTAAGCTAGTGTTGTTAGACTGTCTTCTCTCCAAGTGGTGTAGATTTTGATCACTGAACAACCAGGCGTCTTTAGGTATCTATCGATGTGTCTCTACTTCTTAGAGGACCACTGCAGGAGAGGCATTTCCAAATAAGACTAGATCAATACAGGGCACTTGAATCTCATCAGGTTGCTTTCGTTTGAAGGACAACTGGGAAAGAAGGAAGACCAAATTAGATAAAGCGATGGGCTGCCTGTTGAGAGCAGAATGTTCTCGAAAGGACGACAGCAGTCATAACGACAACGAAAAGGTTGGCTGGATTTTGGTTCCGAATAAGTTTGTGGTTTGAGGACGGAATTTTAAAATGTCGATGAGACTTTTTACTTTAGGGTGAAACTGTCCTCGTCACTTTGCGCTAGATCAACTATCTATCTTATATTAAATATTTTAACTAACGTATAAACCTTAGAAAAAATAAGAAAAAACAGAATATGCATAATTTTCCAATTGAGTAGGGTTATCCACAGGTATTAGGCTATGCCTATATGCTATGTGATGATGATAGTAATCAGAACGAACGCGTCGAAACCGGTCAGGAGCTACACTCAGTAAGTTATTTCTTTTCCTATGGTTTAATCGTTATATTATATGCTTATGAACACACACACACACACACACACACACCCACCCACTCACACACACACGTATATATATATATATATATATATATATATATATATATATATATATATATATATATATATATATATATATATATATATATATTTATATATATATATATATATATATATATATATATATATATATATACACACGTATTATATATATATATATATATATATATATATATATATATATATATATAATATATATATATATGTGTGTGTGTGTATATATATACATATATATATATACTAAGTACACACGACGTTCCTAAAATTCCACAGCCACTAATATAGTAAGGCTTTTCATAAATGTGATCCACCCCACCCGACGCCATTGCACGCAATTTGCTCATTACATTTATGTAGTGTGCTGTTGTGTTCCTTTTGATATTGAGACCCTTTCGTTCTAGCACCTCTTCATTCCAGCAAGCACACTTCCGCTGCCCCTCTTGTCCTTCTTTCGAACTTTCTGAATTCTACGCAGATTTTACCGACGAACGAATTATCT
>NC_061088.1:41777433-41782433 GCF_015104395.2 Macrobrachium nipponense | reverse complement strand
AGGCTGGATGGAGCTTGGCACTGCTCAGTGCTGCCAAGTGGCACTGGCAGAGTGTTGAGGTCGACTGACCTGTGGCGGGTACTGGAGGTGCAATACTCTCAGCGTGCCCGTTGGAAATGGGAGACAGAGGCTCCTGTCTCTTGTTGAAGGCTAAGCCTTGTGGAAGATGGACATTGTCCGCTGCTGGTAGTCGGCTAGGGCACCTAGGCCAATTCGTGGAGTGCCCTATTACGTTGCAGGTTTTGCAACGGAACTGTGACTGATCAATCTCCCTCCTTGGTAACGGGGGAGACTGTTGGTGGACGTACTTCCTGAAGGAAGTAGAATTTCGATGACTCCTTGCTTTGGAGTGATGTGACGTGGGGTTAGGACCCCTAGGCTTTTTGGAATGCGAGGGAGACTTCATGTCTTGCCCTAGGAGGAGGTCGTAACCTCCTGGAATGTAGCTTGCAACTGCAAGAGTACATACTTTGGAGAAATTAGGTCTGGTGACCCTCAATTGTACGGTCGGAAGGATCAGCTTAATATGGTTGATACCTTCAATGGTTATTAAATGACGTCTATCGACGTTAGCCCCTCGGGGGATTCGATCTTCCCGTATCAGGGAGATTTGAGCGCCAGAGTCGTCGTAGGCTCTGACGTGGCTTGGCTGATAATGGCTTTGGAGGGGTGCGACGGTTATAGGGCCCTTAGCTGGGGGTCCTAGGGAGGAAGGATTGGTGACGGCCATTGCGATGGCAGGAATATTGTGATTAGCGCACCATCCGTAATTGGCAGACATGTGACCCTTGCGGCCACAGTCGCGGCAGAACTTGTTCCAGAACCTCTTCTGTGGCACTGGACGGTAAGGCCGAGATGGCCCCATAGGTTGCGAATCTGTGGAGTCACCAAGGCTGGCAGTGTGCTCTGGCACAGGTGAAGAGTCCTCTCTGGCAGTGATTTGAGGTAGGGAGGTTAAGGAAACCTCCGTTGAATCATCCTCGGAAGCAAGTCCGGGGCGGGGTTAACTGGTGGGCTTACCTCTTCCAAAGAGGAGGAGGTAGGCGTAAAATGGTAAAGAGGCTGAGATTGTGCGGAAGAAACTTCAGGCTCTGACACTGGGTCAGGGCCAGGTTCGCAAATAGAAAGGATGTCGGGGACATTGGAGGCCCTAGCCTCTGAATCTAAAACTGATGATTGATTATGAGGCATGCTGCAGGGGTCCGGTGCATCTGGTAGTGGGAGCTGCGTCCAGGGGAGATACGGCTTAAGTAGATCTCGGCCCAATATCACCTAATAAACATCATGAAAGTGGTGTCACAAGTTACTATTCACTAGTTAATAAATATGCAATAGCACTTGAAGGTTCTTTTAGTCTTTTAACTGTTGTAGACGAAGTGGTGATAAACAGTTATATGAGCTTTTTAAAGTTTTAATTATAACATAGCAAATATATATAACATTTAATTATTTAATTGATAATAAAAGTGAATAAATGGAATAGTCACGTAAGTATAATGAATGTCAAAACAAATAATACAATAAGTAAGAACTGTGTTCATTTCATCAATAATAACGTTTGTAACAAATAGAAAAATGATTGCTATCTGATTTACATTTATATATAAAATAAGCAATAGGTATCATATTTAATAACAATCAAAATACAGGGAAAAGATACCGAGTACACTCGCGGATACTCGACCGGGCGTCGGTCACTTATCCCTTGTGCATAAGGCCACAACCCTCAAACATGCTTTCGTGACTTCGACCGGCCAATCACACACTCTCGATCATAGCGACCAGTGCACATTTTTGCGATTACCGTAACATTTACCCCTAAACACCAAGCACCAATACTTCGGTGACGGTAAACAACCAACGCCGACGAAGAGCACTTTCAAGTAGGGCTGATGTATAAAATCCAAGGTGGCAGGGATCTCGACCTCTTCCGCACAACAGCACCACGAATGCACTCCCGAGTTATTTCTGCTGATCCCCATTTCACTTCTGAAGAGAGAGAAACAGTACTAAACAATGTCCAAAACAAAATGTCAATACCAATCTTCATTACGGTAACAAGAATTCGTTGTAATTACAGTTGGGTCTTTAACTCGGCTTTAACTCTGAATCCCTATATACATACAAACAGTACTTATTATGATGTAAATATAGTTTCAACCTAAATACTAAACAAATATATAAACACACTGTGACAAATGGGTCAACTACGCCCAGGCGGCACAATGTAGTTTCCTTGGTCACCTGGTCCAGAAAGGGCATTTTTACATTCAGAAAGACCGAAGGAACAGAATAGAGGTTACCGTCAATCCATTCAAACTGAATTTCTTCGTTCGTCTGGATTTTGGCACCTCTAGGCAATGCCTTTCTGGAAATAAGGGAGACCTGGGCTTCGGTGTCGGCCATGACTTGTACCCACTGATAGGCCGTAGGAGACTGTTCATCAGGCAGGGCTACATGGTAGCCTTGGAGAAGTTCACCCTGGAAGCTCTCCTCCCAAGGTAGAGACCGACTTGGGCACTGGTCGGAATCCACAGCATGCTCACGCACACAACAAGTGGTGCAGAACCTCCGCAACCACCTCTTACCGGGAGTCCAGCTCATGGTCTGGGGCTTAGAAACTAGCAGAGAGATTGTGTCATCTAGGAGAGCTAGCTCATGCTTTCTCTCTTCTTCTTTCCTTTCTCTCTGCTTCTCCGGCTTTCCTCTCTGCTTCTCTTTCTTTTCTCTCTGCTTCTCCGGCTTTCCTCTCTGCTTCTCTTTCTTCCTTTTCCTGCTGGCGCGCAGCAGCCTGCTGCGCCTTTATCCACTGGTCAAGTGCTGGTCCAGTGTAACCAGCCTCCTTTGCCCAGAGTTATGAGGGCTCCGAGCTTTCTCTAGCTCTCTGGCAAAGAAGTCGCGGGAAGCAGGGGAAGACATTTCCCTTAGGCTGCAGTAGAGGCTCGGAGGAAAATGATAATAATGGCCAGGAAAGGGTACTGAATGGAATGGGAGTGCCTACTGTGGAAAGTAGCACTCACTTGGAAATGGGTTCTGCGATAATGGTAATGAAAAGTCTGAAAAGACTGGGTGCTCAGTGGCACTTTGTGAATGGCACCTTCTGATGAGGTGAAAAAATCTAATGAAGTGTGCGGCGTACGTCACACTTACGGGCGTTCCCAACTTGGGAGACGTTGGAATGGGCTACCTGTACGTCTGTACAGGTGCGATGGCACTTCAGGAGGCGTTCCTTTTGGACAGCACTAGTAGTGCTGGTATTGCGGCACTTCGGGAGTTCCCGTTCCCTTGATTGTCCGAAGGATCACTGATCCTCGTACATGGACATTAATGAATGGGCGTTCCGTAAGGACGGACACCGCAGGTTTGACAGCACTTAGGGCTGGTATTGCGGCACTTTGTGGGAGGCGTTTCCCTTGGAATGTCCGAAAGATCACTGATCCTCGTACATGGACATTAATGAATTGGGCGTTCCGTAAGGACGGACACGCAGGTTTGTCAGCACTTAGGGCTGGTATTGCAGCGCTTCGGGAGGCGTTCCCTTTGTTGAGTGTTCCGAAGGATCACTGACCCTTGTACATGGACACACTAGTTACTTGGGCGTTCCGTAAGGACGGACACGCAGGTATAATGGCTACCTGTACGGCCTGTACAGGTGCAATGGCACTTATGGAGGCGTTCCTTGGAGCACTGTATTCGGTGCTGGTGTGGTCCCGGACACTACATGCAGTATACTTAAATATACTGAAGTGAAATGGCACTGCAATCATGGCAGAGGTAATAGTGGAGGCAGAGAAAGTAAAAGGTGGAGTACTTCAGCAGCCAGTCGATGGACAGTGTCAAGATTAGTGGCACTGTAAAATGGTAAGACCTGACGTTCACTGGTGGTGGCCAGTCCTAAACTGGTAACGACTTCCCTGTCTGGAAGTAATGAATTTGCGTGGCACACTGTGCAAATTGTGCTTGCGGTATACGCAAGTCTTTCGTGATAAAGAAAATGAAAAGACCACTCGGGCAACGACAGGTAATGGAAATTTTAGAAATGCTCAGTCCCTCGCTGAAGTACTCGATAAATGAAATAAATAAATGCTTGCAAACTGCAATGGACACATGCGCGTACGTATCACGCTGTGTAAATGAAAGACACAAGAGACTAAAATAATGTTAATTCTGCATGCTATAATTAATGGTAAGATGTAGTACTCTTGGCTTCGTGAATACTGGGTTCTGGTTTTCTCTCTCTCTCTCTCTCTCTCTCTCTCTCTCTCTCTCTCGGAGAGGGTGAAAAATGATATATGAATGAACTCCCTTATATTTGAATTGAACTACTAATGTTAGTTTAATATGACGCAACTTGCGTTAAATTATCTACTTACGTTAACGTTTTTTAATGAAAGAATTGCTTTTGATAACGTTTGATAACGCGCTCATGGTGAACGATTTTTACGTTACTAGTAGCGGCTCGCGCTTATGAAATGATTTGCGTTTTAATATGAAATTTTACAAAGATGAGTTTTACGTTAACAATTCTTGTAATTTACTCTACTTTTAAGATTTATGTTAACTTTATGTAAGGTTACTAGGTCCCTGTGAACAGTGAAATGACGGTAAGTATTTTAAAAAAATGTTAGCAAACAATTGTAAAAAGAAGAGGTTACGTTTAGTGCGAAGTGAAATGAAACTTTCGCTCAGCGCGCGAGTGAGCGATGCGAGGTGAAACACGTGAGGCGAGAAGAGCGGGTTAGCACCACGGTGTGCTAGCAGTGATGGCGAATCAGCTGATTCTCTGTAAATGCGAGGCGATTTACAACACGAACTTTAGTTTTCTTATTCAAGGCGAATTACGTTAATTTCTCTGGCAGAACGATAGATACTAGTACCGAGATTGATATTATTTACGTTAAAAACTTCGAGACTTACGTTACTTTGCTTAAATTGTTTAGAAAATGCTGAAAGAGATAACAAACATGGCTGCCGCTGTGAGTGAAAACGAAGGCTGGTTG
>NC_061088.1:41759242-41776933 GCF_015104395.2 Macrobrachium nipponense | reverse complement strand
ATCTGGTAGTGGGAGCTGCGTCCAGGGGAGATACGGCTTAAGTAGATCTCGGCCCAATATCACCTAATAAACATCATGAAATGGGTCAACTACGCCCAGGCGGCACAATGTAGTTTCCTTGGTCACCTGGTCCAGAAAGGGCATTTTTACATTCAGAAAGACCGAAGGAACAGAATAGAGGTTACCGTCAATCCATTCAAACTGAATTTCTTCGTTCGTCCTGGATTTTGGCACTCTAGGCAATGCCTTTCTGGAAATAAGGGAGACCTGGGCTTCGGTGTCGGCCATGACTTGTTTTACCCACTGATAGGCCGTAGGAGACTGTTCATCAGGCAGGGCTACATGGTAGCCTTGGAGAAGTTCACCCTGGAAGCTCTCCTCCCAAGGTAGAGACCGACTTGGGCACTGGTCGGAATCCACAGCATGCTCACGCACACAACAAGTGGTGCAGAAACCTACCGCAACCACCTCTTACCGGGAGTCCAGCTCATGGTCTGGGGTCTTAGAAAACTAGCAGAGAGATTGTGTCATCTAGGAGAGCTAGCTCATGCTTTCTCTCTTCTTCTCTTCCTTTTCTCTCTGCTTCTCCGGCTTTCCTCTCTGCTTCTCTTCTTTTCTCTCTGCTTCTCCGGCTTTCCTCCTCTGCTTCTCTTTCTTCCTTTTCCTGCTGGCGCGCAGCAGCTGCTGCCGCCTTTATCCACTGGTCAAGTGCTGGTCCAGTGTAACCAGCCTCCTTGCCCAGAGTTATGAGGGCTCCGAGCTTCTCTAGCTCTCTGGCAAAGAAGTCGCGGGAAGCAGGGGAAGACATTTCCTTAGGCTGCAGTAGAGGCTCGGAGGAAAATGCTAATGGCGGAGGGGGTAATAATGTCCAGGAAGGGTACTGAATGGAATGGGAGTGCCTACTGTGGAAAGTAGCACTCACTTGGAAAAAATGGGTCTGCGATAATGGTAATGAAAAGTCTGAAAAGACTGGGTGCTCAGTGGCACTGTGATGGCACCTTCTGATGAGTGAAAAAATCTAATGAAGTGTGCGGCGTACGTCAACACTTACGGGCGTTCCCACTTGGGAGACGTTTGGAATGGGCTACCTGTACGTCTGTACAGGTGCGATGGCACTTCAGGAGGCGTTCCTTTTGGACAGCACTAGTAGTGCTGGTATTGCGGCACTTCGGGAGGCGTTCCCTTGATTGGTCCGAAGGATAAACTGATCCTCGTACATGACATTAATGAATTGGGCGTCTGTAAGGACGGACACGCAGGTTTGACAGCACTTAGGGCTGGTATTGCGGCACTTTGGGAGGCGTTCCCTTGGAATGGTCCGAAAGATCACTGATCCTCGTACATGGACATTAATGAATTGGGCGTTCCGTAAGGACGGACACGCAGGTTTGTCAGCACTTAGGGCTGGTATTGCAGCGCTTCGGGAGGCGTTCCCTTTGTTGATGAGTGTTCGAAGGATCACTGACCCTTGTACATGGACACACTAGTTACTTGGGCGTTCCGTAAGGACGGACACGCAGGTATAATGGCTACCTGTACGGCCTGTACAGGTGCAATGGCACTTATGGAGGCGTTCCTTGGAGCACTGGTATCGTGCTGGTGTGTCCCGGACACTACATGCAGTATACTTAAATATACTGAAGTGAAATGGCACTGCTCATGGCAGAGGGTAATAGTGGAGGAGAGAAAGTAAAAGGTGGGAGTACTTCAGCAGCCAGTCGATGGACAGTGTCAAGAATTAGTGGCACTGTAAAATGGTAAGACCTGACGTGCACTGGTGGTGGCCAGTCCTAAACTGGTAACGACTTCCCTGTCTGGAAGTAATGAATTTGCGTGGGCACACTGTGCAAATTGTGCTTGCGGTATACGCAAGTCTTTCGTGATAAAGAAAATGAAAAGACCACTCGGGCAACGACAGGTAATGGAAATTTTAGAAATGCTCAGTCCCTCGCTGAAGTACTCGATAAATGAAATAAATAAATGCTTGCAAACTGCAATGGACACATGCGCGTACGTATCACGCTGTGTAAATGAAAGACACAGACTAAAATAATGTTAATTCTGCATGCTATAATTAATGGTAAGATGTAGTACTCTTGGCTTCGTGAATACTGGGTTCTGGTTTTCTCTCTCTCTCTCTCTCTCTCTCTCTCTCTCTCTCTCTCTCTCTCTCTCTCGGAGAGGGTGAAAAAATGATATATGAATGAACTCCCTTATATTTGAATTGAACTACTATAGTTAGTATGACGCAACTTGCGTTAAATTATCTACTTACGTTAACGTTTTTAATGAAAGAATTGCTTTTGATAACGTTTTATGAAAATGATAACGCTCTCGTGGTGAACGATTTTTACGTTACTAGTAGCGGCTCGCGCTTATGAAATGATTTGCGTTTTAATATGAAATTTTACAAAGATGAGTTTTACGTTAACAATTCTTGTAATTTACTCTACTTTTAAGATTTATGTTAACTTTATGTAAGGTTACTAGGTCCCTGTGAACAGTGAAATGACGGTAAGGATTTTTAAAAAAATGTTAGCAAACAATTGTAAAAAGAAGAGGTTACGTTTAGTGCGAAGTGAAATGAAACTTTCGCTCAGCGCGCGAGTGAGCGATGCGAGGTGAAACACGTGAGGCGAGAAGAGCGGGTTAGCACCACGGTGTGCTAGCAGTGATGGCGAATCAGCTGATTCTCTGTAAATGCGAGGCGATTTACAACACGAACTTTTAGTTTCTTATTCAAGGCGAATTACGTTAATTTCTCTGGCAGAACGATAGATACTAGTACCGAGATTGATATTATTTACGTTAAAACTTCGAGACTTACGTTACTTTGCTTAAATTGTTTAGAAAATGCTGAAAGAGATAACAAACATGGCTGCCGCTGTGAGTGAAAACGAAGGCTGGTTGAGACCGCGCAGGCGCGAGAGTGCGCGAAGCTGAATTAAGCTGAGAGGTAAGCGGTTACCAACACTTGGAATGAAAACTAAGTTAAAAATGAATACCCTAATATATCACAGACCAAAGAATTGTACACTTCTTTTGCCGTAACTATTAGTAAAACACTCCTAACTAGCTAGGCTTTCTAATACAGCAATAAACCCTGACAAAGCACTTCCTAGTTTGATCTGGTCCTTTCTGGCATCTATTCTACGCACGTGCTGTCTCGTCCTACGACAACAATGCGATTTACAAAATAACAGAACTCGCTCGGCGCTCTGGCCGTTACAATAATAAGATTTCTACCTTCACATTTGTTTAAAACACTTCTACAATAAAAAAAACTTAAAAGTACCTTAAGCTAACATTGGTTATAGAATAATCATATTAATGAATGGAATACCTTACCGTGAGTCAGTGTCTTTTCTCCCGCTGCAAGTGTGCTTGATTTTGCGCTTTGAAAAACATTTACATTCGTTTTACAAGGGATAACGCGATTTACAAGCTTTTTTTTTAAGCAAGCCCAGATTCGATGCTGGCAAGATTCGCCAATTTTACGTATTTAGCGGCCTTGAGAGAGGCTATATACGTAAAACGGAAATCAAATTAATTGAAGGAAGACAAGTTGAAATTAATTGAACTTACCGTAAAACTGATTATTAATGAATATTTCTTTAGAGGAAAAGGTCGCCAGAAAACTCAGCTCGTTACTTTACAGCTATTTATTTACAAAAGAGGCCCTTGCTGGCCTGGAGAAAAGTGAATGCTATTGGCCCCCACGTTGGGGCTTATAATCTCTCACAAGTGGGTAGCTGGCTAAAGTGTGACTAATTCAAGCTGGTTTCATAAAACTTGGGTAATGCACACTTGCGGGCAGAGAGATGGCACGTGACTCATGGAATCTGGAAAAGAATCCCAGATTAACAAGATAAGGAAAAAATAAAAAAAAAAAATGACTTCTTGTTTTGATTAATTAATTCTCTAACACTGGTGGGGAGAAAGAACTTTTAAGTGTTTCACTGAGGTATGCAATGACTTCATTGGTCGGGGACGATCACACAAGGGGAAGCATGCGGCCATGAGGCAGTGAGAGGGAACAAAGGATTTCTTTCTTTTGGGGCTGGAAATTAAATTGGGAAAACGAGGATCACATAGATAATAGGTGATAAGGGACTGGCAATATGCTGTTTCACAAGACGTACCTGGATGCAATGTTCAGTGTCTCTTTGTAGGAAAGCATGGCCCCCCTTTGTCTTGGGCCTGGGTATCTTGGCGCACCACTCACACCCTAGATAGGCCTAACAGGAAGGCAGGTGGTGGGACATCCGTCCGTCACGTCTCGCAGCCGACTGAGGAAGAGTCCAGGCTGTTTGCTTGGGTGTTGGAAGTCAGCTTAACCTTAACCACGAGCAAGGCAAATCCTGGAAAACAAGCATACAGCCAGCAGAGGGGTCACAGGAAAGAGAGCTTAAGATATAGGTCTAAGAAGTACCAATCTGCCTACATCCTTCCCTTTTGAGATACATCCCTAAAGCTGACAAAAGACTATATTCCCCCAACTTGGGAACTCCCTATCTCTAGCTGGCGGGTTGTGGGTTTCCCGCGTTTACTAAAAATCAGCTGATATTCTAAAGAAATGGCTGCCGTTTTCCAAATCAAATTAATTAACCCTCTTACGCCGATTGGACCGTATTAAACGTCGAGTCAAAATGTCTCCCGTATTGCCGATTGGAACGTATCATACGTCGGCTCAAAAAAGTTTTTTTTAAAAATTCGCGGAAAAATACTTATAGGCCTACCAGACCGAAAACTTTTGTATCACGCGCCTTGGGGGATGCTGGGAGTTCACGGATCAAGGCGTTGTTTTTGTTTACAATCGCTACGCAGGCGCGCAAGCGCGAATTTCTTTCTTATCGCACTAAAAGTATCAGTGACACATCTCGGAAATTATTTCGTCACTTTGACATAATTATTGCACCATTTTAAATTATCCTTTACATGAAGTATTATATATGAAAATGTGCGCAATTTCATGCACAATACAAAATAAAAAATACTCATGATTGTAGCTTTTATCAATTTGAAATATTTTCATATAAATAACGATAAGTGCAAAAATTTCAACCTTCGGTCAACTTTGACTCTACAGAAATGGTCGAGAAACGCAATTGTAAGCTAAATTCTTATATTATAGTAATATTCAAATCATTTGCCTTCATTTTGCAACAAATTGGACGTCTCTAGCACAATATTTCGATTTATGGTGAATTTATGAAAAAACTTTTTCCTTACGTTCGTGCGATAACTCTTCCGATAAGTTTTTCGTGCGATTGTCCTAATGTTTGCACCCTTTTACAAATTTGCCGTTACATAAAGTTTTTTATATATGGAAATGTGCGCAATTTCATGCACAATACACAAAAGACAACCCATGGTTTGTAGCTTTTATCAGTTTTGAAATATTTTCATATAAATAACGTTAAGTGCACAAAAAAAATTTCAACTTTCGGTCAGCTTTGACTCTACCGAAATGGTCGAAAAAACGCAATTTGTAAGCTAAAACTCTTATATTCTAGTAATATTCAATCATTTACCTTCATTTTGCAACGACTTGGAAGTCTCTAGCACAATATTTTGATTTATGGTGAATTTATGAAAAAAAAAAAAAATTACGTTCGCGCGGTAACTCTTCCGAAAAAATCAGAATTTTTTTGTGCGATTGTCGAAATGTTTGCACCATTTAAAATTAGCTGTTTCATAAAGTTTTATATATGAAAATGTGCGCAATTTCATGTAGAATACAACTAAAAATGATTGAAGGTTGTAGCTTTTCTTTTCTTTTCGAAATATTTTGGCCTATAAATCACGATAAATAGAAAAAAAAAAAACCACGTTCGGTCAAATTTGACTCTACCGAAATAGTTGAAAAACGCAATTGTAAGCTAAAACTCTTACGGCCTAGTAATATTCCGTCATGTTTCTTCATTTGAAACAAATTTGAAGTCTCTAAAACAATATTGTGATTTATGGTGAATTTTTGAAAAATATATTTACCTTCACTCCGCGCGCCGATTCGCGGCCGCAAGTCTCCGAAATACGTACATGGTATTATCCTAATATTTGCTCCTTTTCATATTAGCCTTTTTATAGAGTTTCATATATCAAAATGTGCGCAAATTCATGAAGAATACAATAAAAAATAATTGAAGGTTGTAGCTTTTTCCATCTTCGAAATATGTGCATATGAAAAAATATATATATATTAAAATTTCGACATTCGGTCAAATTTACTCGTCCGAAATGTCGAAATCTGCAATTCTAATCTAAAACTCTTACAGTATCGTAATATTCAATCATTTGTCTTAATTTCGAAACAATTGGAAGTCTCTAGAACATTATTTTTAGAATTACGGTGAATTTTTGAAAAAAATATTTTTTTGCGTCCGCGCGTTACGAATTCGTACATCATTTGTGATAATATTTTTCCGGTGTTACTTTTATTGTTTTACAATGTATTATATATCAAAATGATCGCAATTTAGTGTACAATACAACGCAAAAAAAAGTAACTGGTTAGCTTTGACCGTTTTCTGCACAGCGTGATTTGAATACATTATGTATGAATTTTTTTTTTTTTCGCTACCACCTATCGCATTATTTACATATGATAATGATATTATTTTTTCATTTCTGATGGTTGCATTCTAAACTTCAGGCAATGACAAAAAAAGGAGCAAAAATGAACTCTTAATCTTCAAAAAGTACGCGCGCTGTAATTTTTTGAAAAAATTATTTTTCCACTTCCGCGCTCACTCCAAACCAGGCCCGGCATACGGGAGACACGTTTTGATTTTTAGGCTCGGCTTAAGAGGGTTTTGGGTTAATTGATATCTGGGTAGACGAACGATCTATAAACGTCACATATATATATATATATATATATATATATATATATATATATATATATATATATAGATATATATAAACCAGGTGTTTTTAAATTGGAGCCCCAACTCTCTACAGAACAAACGGAAAGTTATGAAGTTTTCTGCTATAGCCTATTTCCAAGTACAATTTCTTAAGTTTCTATTAAGCTATTTTTCATTTTACATTTCTTGTATTTTCAGACTGAGTGACGGAGTTAGATACAGCCATGGCTAACGACTCGCAGGAAATCAGATGGATTGACCGAATCCAGGCTATAACCTTCAGAAAGGCTGGAATGCTGGCGCATCCTTCATTTCATGTTCCTGGATAGCTAAATACATCAAAAGAGATGAATCCTTTGTTAAAAGAAACTAAAACAAAAATCCATATGACTGTCATCGCAAAAAGAGTAAGAATCTTTCTCAGGAGTCAAAAGACATCATAGCTGAGGCAGTGGGTAGACCAAGAAAGTCTTTACATAAATTGGTGCTTGAACTAGAAACAAAAGGGGAAAGAAGAGAAGTTATAGTGCTGTATATCATGAGTTTAAAAAATCTGGTATCAAGCCATTTCATGTTATCAGGAAGCCCAACATAACTCAGCGACAGAGAGAAGACCGTGCATGGTTTTGTGATTCATTTCTTAATGATTGGGATGAAGCTGACTTTCTCCAAATTGCCGCATCAGATAAATTCTTCATTTACACAGTCAGGAAGCCAAATCACAAAAATGACATCATTTGGGCTGCAAAGTTGGATGATATCAGCGATGACGTGCACTATCGCCAAGTTGTGAAATTTCCTGAATGTTTGGGAATTTTTTTCTGATTCACAGTCAAACGGTTAAGATCATCAAAGAAAAAGGACAGTCATTGAATGGCAAATACTTCAGAGAAACCGTACTTACTGGTGGAGTATTTCCTTTCTTCATAGATCCTGAAAATGTGTTATCTGTTGAAGAAGTCACATTTTTGCATGATAAGGCACTATGTTTCAAGGCTCTTCAGACACAGGAGCTACTTCGAAACAGTGGTATCAATTTCTTCTCGTCAAGTGAATTCCCTTGACCTTAATGTGTGTGAAAACATTGGTAGTATCTTAAAGGATCGTGCTGAAGCACGCACAGAGAACTATGATGGTATACCAAGCCTCGATGACCTGCAAAGAGAGGTGACCAAAGTGCTCAGGGAAATGGAGTTTGAGTGTCAGCTTTTTTGCAATTTGCTGAAATCATACCCCTCAAGAATGCAGGCTGTGGTACAGGCAGATGGAGGCCACACAAAATATTAAATACTCAGAGACAAACTTAAATAAATGCCTGTTCTGAATTACTTTTTTTTGTCCATATCAATTTTAGTTTATGCTGTAGAGGGGGCCTGTATTTCGAAACACCTGTGTGTAATATATATATATATATATATATATATATATATATATATATATATATATAGATATATAGATATCAGTACATATATATGTATACAGATATATAGGATATATATATATGAGATATATATATATACATACATACATATACATGTATGTTATATATATATATTGTATATATAATATATATATATATATATATATATAATATATATATTTATATATATATATATATATAGGGTATATAATATATATATATATATATATATATATATATTTATTATATATATATATGTGTGTGTGTGTGTGTGTGTGTAGTATATAATAAACAAGGCAGCAAGAAGACCATGAACCATCACTTCTTTTTATTTGCGCCAATGTTTTGGAAATCCCTTCACATTATCCGGATTCAATAAAATCAATTTGTATAATCTTAAAAAGTCTGCTTTAATAACCAATATTTATAAAACACTTAGTTAGATAATATAATAATATAATAGTTGTAAAGATAAAAGTAAAATCATAATACCATAGTTGCTAAGCTAAAAGTAAAATCATAATACACTAGTTGTTAACCTAAAAGTAAAATAAAAACCAAACCGTGTTCTTGAGTTAAAAGTAAATTGTAACTGTACACCGTTCAGAAAATAACTTAGATAAAAAGTGCACAATACAAAAAAATGTTTTGCTGGACTTACTGTTAGGAGCATGGCTTGAAACTGAGGGACTTTGAATGAATACTCAAATATAATGCTAAACAAGAAAGGAAGAGTCAGAAAAAGAGTGGAAGGTGTGGGATATTCTTCAGTTTTGCAATGTGTAATAGTGTGAAATAATTTTCCTTGTTTAAGGGAGGTGGCATTTTCTTGATAAAAAGATCTATATGGAGCAAAAGGCAATCAGTAGTTTGAGAAATTATTTTGAAATTACTGCACAGAATATGAGTTTTAAATTAATATAAATGGTTTCCTGTGGCTAATTCTTTTGACTTTAAAATACACCCATTGCATAGATTGATGTCCCTACTGGAATCTACATTTTTAGACAAGTATTGCCCAAAATGTAATTTTGGAAATTTTCAGGTCTACTTGAACCTTACTGAAAGTGTCATAGATCCATAGGGGTATCAGTAATTGTACTTTATAGCACTTTTCTTTCCAGCATATTGTGCAAAGTTTTGATTTACTTTTAGTGTAAGAATGTTGTGTCACTTTTATTTTTCTCTTGCCTTAACAACTATTGTATTATGTAACTAGGTATCTTATAGATATTAGCAACATAAACACATTTCTTAAGATTGCCCAAAATGATCTTATTGTAGCCCTGATGATGATAATGGATTCCCTAAACGTTGGTTTAGATGAAATTAAATGATTTCCGGTCTTTTTGATGACCTCTTCATTTTTAAACTAAGCTCGCTAGGAGTGAAAATTTTACAGGTTATATATATATATATATATATATATATATATATATATATATATATATATATATATATATATATCTACATATATATGAATTGGTATATCATGCTTACATATAAACATCGGTATTCATATATTTCATCTGTTTTGGTAATTATTCTCTTTAATTGGCAGCCGGTGGTTTGGAGTGTAATTTAATGGAAATGGTATTTACAATGTTATCATAATATGACAAGTGGAAGTGGTTAGAAATATGTCAATTTTAATTGCATTTAGTTCTTCTAGTTGCCTGCTCGCCTTTATCCCAGTCTTTATCAATTTTGTTATACACACACACACGCACACACACACATATATATATGTATATATATATATATATATATATATATATATATATATATATATATATATATATATAAACATTTCTGTAGATCCATGGGACCCATCTCTTATGCCTATTTTCTGAAGGTTTTAATTTCTTTTCCAATGAGAGAAGACCGATGCCACCTTCTGTGTCCTTGATTGTTCATACTTCATACTTGACTTTCAGCTTCTTGAGGTTCCTGAGGAGACGACATTTCTTGTGGTTATATATGGCTATTCCGTAATGGGATTGTCTCAAGAAGATAAAATGAGGTTCACTGCCACGTCATACAGATTTGCGGTGGTCTTTTCATTATCGTATGCGATACTATTTTCCTATTTTGGGAGGCTCTTTTTCTGCCATTCTTCTTGATAAATCCCAATAGAAACCATCCTGTTTGGTTAGGGAAGAAATTCTAGAATGAAATTAATCTCAGAAGGAATTCGCTAACCATCGCATGTTCTATGGATAGGACTCCGTACTTTGCTGTTAAGAATTCAGTATTCTCTTGGATTGTTATTATTATCATCGATATTGCCTAGTTCGTTTGTTTGGATGTCAGATTCTCAACGGTATTAGGCAAACGTTGAGCGTGGATTTTCTAAAAAAATCGGACCAAAGTGGAACCTTTGGAGCGGTGATAGGTGACGGAATTTTGGAGAGGTAGCGGTTCATTTCGTAGAGAGGTTTCGGGTCTGAAGGAGGAACGGGCTCCCTATTATAGGAGAATATTGCCTCTGAAGTCTATTGTTATTATTCAATAATAATAATAATAATAATAATAATAATAATTGTTATTTATTATTATTATTATTATTATTATTATTATTATTATTATTATTATTATTATTATTACATTCACAGTAACTATAACCGTTCTGGAAACTACTATGAGATTCAGGGTCTCTGTAACACGGTTTTTTGGACTTTGCTCCTTGTCAAAGCATCGGATGTAGCTGAAAGTTGACATATGTATATTTTACAACCACACACAAATTTTGTCAGCATTATCAATAACCTAAACCGATAGTTTAATTTTTATAGAGTAAAAATGATCTAGCCGACGCCATGGCCAATGATTACGAGCCAAGAGTCGAAAAACATTCATTACGTAAGCAAGGTAAACAAACACCTTTTGACTAAATGTTGCCCCGCCCATCCACCAGACAGAAATTCCATCGGCTCTGAAACCCAAAGACTTTGTAAATGGCGGAACGATACATAGTAGATGTGGGTGGGGTAACAGCGCTAGCGTAGTAATACTACTGTAGAAGTAGTGCCGCAACAGTATAGCAGTAATATACATGAATTAAACGTTTAGGCCAACTGCTGGGATCCTTGAGGATCATTTAGCACATCTTACAACTACTCGAGAAATTAGTTTTTATAGCCAGAAGTTAAATTTTCTAATCCAACAATGCCCATGATAGCCTTCAGTGTTATCCTGAATTATAACGAGGCGAAAGAAAGGGGTGGAGCCTCATGAAGTCACCATTCTGACGATAATTATTGTGAAGGTTTAAAAGCCAATATACGGTACCGGCTTTTTTTTTTTTTTTTTTTTTTTTTTTTTTTTTTGTAAAGTAAAGGTAGGTAGATAGCCAATAAATAAAAATTGCTTGACACTGGATGGTAGCAGTTTATCAAATCAAAGCTTGTCTACTATGTTTTTTATTAACTAACTATTCCCTACATCTTGTCAATCTGATTGTGACCTAAAAAGTAGACTGTAATTTCTTTGGAAACTTATTTTGGGAGTTAGGCTAATAATCGAAGTGTTTTTGTATTTATTAACATATTTTGTTGGTGTGTTCATTATGACAATTATCAGTGGAGAGATTCCAGGGTTCATAAAGGTGTACTGCTTTGCTTGTATTTAAATTTGTATGTCATTGTTGCCAGAGGTTTAGCCTTCGTTACGTATAGCCAATCATCCATCGAGAAAGGGGGAAGAAATGCTGTCGTAAGTTACGTAACGAGTGCGTTCGAAACCTTTTTCTCTGAGTAAGTTGGCCCGTCTTCAAAAAAGGTCACTTTTACTTTATAAGTACCAGATTTATTCAACCTACGTAGTGCAGAATACACTCAAAATTTATGTGTTGATATAATATGTATTCTGAATAAGCGTTATATTTATGAAATGCATAGATCAAAAGTTATTAGCGAAAAAACCGTGTTACAGAGGCCCTGAATCTCATAGTAAGTAGGAGTCTCAAACCCAAGGGTCAGCCGGTTTGATGATTCAGTTACAAGGTTCACTTGCAGATTGATCGTTTCTCCTTAAAACAGCCCTTTGCGTCAACTGCTTTTTCAGATACAAAATAAATTCTATTGTCCAAGAGGCAAGAGATAATACGATGATAGACAGTTTTTCTTTATAGTTGAACCTATCAACAGTTTCTTTTGACTTAACACACCATTAAATCAAAAGAGACAAAACGGTTTTATAGGAAACACATTCAAGCTTTCCTTTCTGGTCTTGGTTTGGATCTAATAATATAATTATTATATATATATATATATATAGTATATATATATATATATATACATATATATATATAGATAGATAGATAGATAGATAGATAGATAGATAGATATATATATATATATATAGAGATATCTATATATATATATATATATAAATATATATAATATATATACATATATTATATATATATATATATATATGTATGTGTAATATATATATATATATATAGATTATCTTCTATATATTTATCTATATATATTAGTCTATATATAATATATATATATATATATATCATATTATATATATGTGTGTGTGTGTGTGTGTGTGTGTGTGTATGTGTATGTGTACATATGTATGTACATAACATTTAACGACAGAGGACAGAGACATAGAGAGAAAATTGAATTGCCTGCAGAGACGGAAGGATTAGGATTAGACACTAACTTATTTTTCGTTACGGAACCGGAAATGGGAGCAGAAAATTCAAGTGGGAATAAATTCCCATTCATCGGAACGTTTTTTCTTTTTTTACAGGAATGTTGCGTAGTATCATTCCTTTATGCAGATGTTTAGAAGTTGACAATTCAACAGATATTTGAAATTCATTTAACATACATCTTTGTTCTTAATGTGCCCTTTGTCAGGTCCGTCTGTTTCAATTGTGAAAAAAGAATCCATATTAGACATATGCAGCCATTAAATGGCGAAGAATTTTATTATTTTCATAAAGGCATAAATTTTGAAATCGTTTTGAATAGATGATGATAAGGGTGACAGACAGTAAAGTGAAGAAAAACTTGTGAAATGGTTGAATTGCAAGACGCATATCGCAGGTAGGAGGCTCCGCTATGAGTTGTAAAAACGGAAAATGATAAAACTGACCTGTCGTGTGAATTGTCGGTGTTGCTTATCAGTGATAAAGTGGTGATGTTTATGACATTACTCTCGAGTGCTGTCTCGGCTGGAGGTACAACAAACGCTGATGGTCCAGCGCGGTTGTAAAACTGTTGAAACCATGTTGCGTCAGTAGAGCGTTCAGTCGAAATTTCTCGTTTTTCCTCGGAGCCAAGTTTGGGGAAATGTCTCGTACTACTGGGATTCATCTCGCCAAAGCCCTCCACCAGCCATACATACTCCTCTTTAGCTGATGTTTACAAGGTTTTAGTAGGTCTCATCATAAGACCATTTTAAGTCCGATGGTTTTATTCTCCCTATCTGTAACCGGTTTCCAGAGTCGATCTATGATGACTTAAGCCTTCATGTTGACTTCCTTCTCATTTCTATTTTGCTCCTCCGGATTCTGTTTTCTCGAGTAACTACTCTTTTTCTCTATGATCATTTCAAATGAATTTATGCTGTTTACTTAGTATCGTGATCATGATTTTGACGATGATTCAATCCTTCAGTTTTCCTCTCACTTCACTGCTGTTTACCTTTAATCTCAATTCTCGTATTTTTCTTTCTTCGACTGATCCATCTCATCTGGGAAGCCTGTTTAATATCTCCAAGATAGACTGTTTACAATTTTCGACTAAATTCTTTTATTATGATCGTTTAGTATCAATATTGTATGGTCTTCTGTTTCGTCGGTATTTGATGCGCACCCTCTGATTTGACTTGAACAAATATATAAGATTGCTAAACTGTACCGAAAAAAAAAAAATTTAACCCAGTAACTTAAGCTATAATTATTCTTATATGTCCCAGTTTAGGAAAATCTCTCTCGTTTTGAGGAAGCCAAGTAAGTTTTGTTTTCCTTCTGCAGATGACATTCTTCGCTCTTCCAAATGGGGGGACACGGATGTTTCGCTTCTGCAGATCTTTTGCCCTCTCTTCGGCTTCTGTGGAAAGAATTGGTAATTTTTCCTTTTAAACGGCCGCCTCATACTTGGCAGGTTAACATTTCCTGCAAAGGTTGCAAGGACATCGATACCATGTTCATCTGGCCGATGATTGAACTATTGCTCTGTTGTGCCAAAACACAGAATTTTTCGTTACTACCTTCCCAATCCTCCGAGAGTCACGGCCATTCTCTTCCCTTTGCCTTTGGGGTTCAGAAAGGCAATCAGTATGAGGTTTGGATCGTGGAACCAGCGGAGGAATGTGTATAAAGAAGCAGAAGTTAGAGACCTGGACTGAGAAGTAAATACGTGATTGAATCGAATATTTACTAAAACTCAAGATTGAATTATTTCATTAATCACTTAACTTCCACATTATATAGGGGTACGTCTTGCCTCAGATTATTTTTTCTATAAAGCCTAATACAGATTTTTTTTAAAGCCGTCCTTTCCTTCCTTTGTGTTGGAAGATCACCCACTATTTTTCATCACCTTTTTTCTTCCACCTACACCAACGCATGAAACTGCCCTTCTCGTCGGCTTTTGCATCAAAATGAAAGCAAAATAAGTAGAATAGAAACTAAAGCTGAGTACAAATATACGAGAATGAGCACATGCAGTCAGACAGACTAAAATCCAACTGAATTGGATGAATATAAGATAGAACTGGATTTTAGAACGAATGATGTCACTGATCTTGTAGTACTGACCGACAGTACATGCCGACATTTAACCTGAAAGTTACATCTACGTGGAGAGGGTTTTGTGGATCTGGTGAAAAGAGAAATAAAAGTCATAGTGAAAAATGAAGAAGTTTTAAACGTTTTGACTGGTGACTCTTGAGATTCAACGGTATTTCTCTTTAATGAAAACGATGAGTATTTTTACCCTTGATGGGAAACATGAGTCGTGCGATACTGAAGCTTTTGATTGCTTATGCCTTTATGGGCAGCTGCTGCAGACCATTGATCGGGTGTGATTAGTGTCTCTTTTCAACCATTTCACTCTCTCTCTCTCTCTCTCTCTCTCTCTCTCTCTCTCTCTCTCTCTAGCATGCTTATTAATTATATCTCTGCGCTCACCGCAGCCATGCATTCTACCTGTCTCTTCCTCTCCACACCTTTCGCCAAGATCCTCTTGTTTGTAGGAATGCTATTCCCTTCACTGTTTCTCTGCAGTATCTCTCTCTCTCTCTCTCTCTCTCTCTCTCTCTCTCTCTCTCTCTCTCTCTCTCTCTCTCTCTCTCTCTTCTCTTTCATAATTCTTAGATCTCACTATGGCTTTCCAGCCATTTTAATTCATGAAATCGCTGAAACATTTGCTTCCCTTTTCACCATCAGCTGTCTCATCTTGACTGCACCAACGCTTCCTCCTACTTGCGCATACCTTCATAATTCAAAGCAAAAACAAACCAACAAATAGATGACATTTGGCTATTCTCTTCCCAGACGCGAGGGATTATGGCAGAGTTTGGAGAGGGGACCACCTCCTCCCCCCTCCCCCACCGTCATCAACGAAACACTCCGAGACCCCCACCCCCACGCCCCGCCCTCCTCAACTGTCTCACACTGCCGCCTATACCTACTACAGCGTCGCATCAAGAAAGCCTTCGCCGTAGATATTAGGGAGTTGACTTTATTATGATTAAACCGTGACTAATGCGAGTGGTTTATTCTTACTTTTATCCGTACGATTTCTTTTGAAAGAGACCTGGAGGCAAGCCAGGGAGCGGGTGTCATTATTCTCTGTGGCATCTGTCTGATTTTATTTTGGTACTTATTGTAAGAGGTGGAAAGAGACAATACCCTAGGCTATTATTTATTCTTTATGATATATCTCGACCCACGGTTTGATATATTCAAGTTTCGTGCTTGAAATGGCGCCAAGGCTTCTTTATACATATTTATATTAGTTGTCTATTTTCGGCTCGTTCGTGCGTATTGTGCAAAGTTATTTGTGGGAATCTGCTCTAGAGAATTGAACTGATGCGAAACATAAACAACGTTAAATGTTCCATTTCATGTTTTGTTTGGCAATCATATATTGCCAGCACCGGGACGCCAGTCATATATATTGTCTTCATTTCAAAGCTTCAATGATGACATATTCAATGAAATATTAAGAGGCTTGAACAGACATGAAACATAGCCTTACCCTCTGTTCCCTGAGAATACAGGTTCTCCACTTAATTCTGATATAAGGTTTTCTCGTGATGTGCTCCTCTCTCTCTCTCTCTCTCTCTCTCTCTCTCTCTCTCTCTCTCTCTCTAGTCCTTTTTGGTCATTTGTAACTTCAAAGCAAAGTAGTCAAATTGTTATTTTTATTTTTTATAATGCAATTTGTCTTTCCTTAATGCAAAGCAAAGAGTGAAAACACCCAACCAACGATTTATTTCTTTATTTATTTATTTATCATTATTTTTCTAAAGCAAGCCGTTAACAACCAACCATTTTGCTCGGCGGCAGATTTCAGACGTCACTCCTGATACAAGACCCAGAACTCATGTCTATATGACCATCATGCCGTTAAAAAATAACGACCAGCAACAGTCGGCAATGCCGTCAGTCGACATTTTTTTTTAACAATAGGAACGTGACAGCGGTATAATAGCAAAGATGACAGACAGACAGACAGTTGAGAAGGGAAGGGAGAAAATCTAGAGGATACGGGATGACAAGGAGCAGTAACAATCGACAATAGGCTAATGACAAGACCAGAGGCCATGACGACTCAGGAGTTGGAGAGACAAGTTCAGTCAGGCAGGTCACTCTTGCTGGGTGCAGCTGTTTCGTCGTTATTGCTTTCCATCATAGTCGTTATTGTCATCTTGTTAAGAGATGAGACAAGACAAGGAAAGACAAGAGATGCAGGTGCCAGTTTGTGAGATAACCAAAGCCAATAATATGATGTTGACGGTTTGTAATGTCATGTGACAGGGAAGAGAAGTTGTGAAGACTGAGGAAGGAACGGGACATATCAATGTGAACTTCAGGAAAGGTTCTGAATGTAAACGGAAGGTGGAGAAATGGCCAATGCAGGTCAGCAAATAGAAAGGCTTTTAGAAGACAAATAACTCTCCCCTTTTTAGGAAGTGTTACAATCCCGGAGTACCATTCCCGGATTCCACGTTTCAAAAAATCTTTCAAGATCTTCAAAAATGAACTCAAAACTTGAAAGCTTGAAATGAAAATGTGAAAATCTCCGAAATCTAGGAAAATATGTACAGAAAGTCCCGAAACAGGCTATCTATGGAAAAATGAAAGCAGGTTTCGGTCAGACAGCGGCTTACTGTTCTTGTCACAACTTACTTGTCAGATAATAG
>NC_061088.1:41749242-41754242 GCF_015104395.2 Macrobrachium nipponense | reverse complement strand
ATGTAAAGGTATACTCTAGTATCTAATGGGGAAAACTCAAATGCATGATGCTCTTTGGTCAACTCTTTCCGATACTTTCAACGCACCTCATAACTGTACTGTGCAGATCGATTCATTGAAGAACCTATATTTTCCTCACATTGGCACAGTTAGGCAGATAAACTTTATTATATGGTAATAATATGGGTTGTTGAAGGAATCGATGTGCACAGTACACTAAAGAGGAGTGTTGAAAGTATAGGGAACTTAAGAGGGAATGGTTGAAGGATTTACATAAGTGGGAAAAAAAATGACATTTTACTGATGTGATTTGGTCAATCATGGAATGACGAAAGTATGTTGCTCAAAAGGTCGCACCATTGGGAAGTCATGGTTGGAATGAGTCCGATGCAACAAAGATGGATAAAAGCAAAGATCCGTAATATTCGCGAGGTGTAAAATCAGCATAATTCTGGTCAGTCATGCAAGTTACGTGAAAGTATGATGTCTTGCTTATACGATTCTAGGCAGATAAACGAAGAGACATCCTACCTTGATCAGTTAAAGGGTGAATGCTGAAGAATTGCTGTTATATACATATATTGTAAAGACATCGACGCTTTGGAGAACCGGCTTATCGACTATATATATATATATATATATATATATATATATATATATTATATATATATATATATATATATATATATGTGTGTGTGTGTGTGTGTGTGTGTGTCTGCATGTCTGTGTGTGGGTAATAAAAAGAACCCATAAAAACGCCGAAATATAGAAAATAAGTGTTATATTTCAGAGACTGCTGTCTCTCTTTAGGTAGGTAATGAATCATTACCTGCCTGAAGAGAGAGACAGCAGTCTCTAAATATATTGCTTTCTACATTTTGTCGTTTTTATGGGCTCCTTTTATTACCCACACAGACACAGACACACACACACACACATATATATAATATATATATACATATATATATATTATATATATATATATATATAGTATATAATAATATATAACATATATAGATATATATATATATATATATATGTAATATATATATATATCATATATATATAATATATATATATATATATATATATATATATATATATTATATATATTTATAATATTTATATATATATATGTATATATATATATATATATATATATATATATATATATATATTTATATATATATATATATATATATATATATATATATATATATAGTCAATAAGCCGGTTCTCCAAAGCGTCGGTGTCTTTACAATAGATATATAACAGCAATTCTTCCTCATTCACCCTTTAACTGATCAAGGTAGGATGTCTCTTCGTTTATCTGCCTAGAATCGCATAGTCAAGACATAATACTTTTACATAACTTACATCACTGACCAAAATTATGCTGATTTCGTTGAATTTGATTGTTTATCAACTTCATATTAGTTTGACAAATTTTCTAAAACTTCTTCGTTCCTCTAAATTCAGTTGGTGAAAAAAAAAACGGAAATTAACTCTGTTCCATTTACTGGTAAAAACAACACCTCAGCTGTTCCGTCATTCGTCGTGACCTCTTCAAAGTGTATAATCTGGACATGTTATTTGAGATTTAGCTGGTCTTATGCCAGCACGGGCTCTTGCTCATAGAGCAGCCCGTAGAAATCGGACATAGCGCCCTGTTGTTTTGATAGTTTGCGGACGGATATGAAGCGTCCAAACAATAATAATATTATAATAATCCAATAATAATACATTAACTCATTACAATAACATTATCTAATAGATGAACAATTTTAATTTCTTTACAGTTAATTAAGTTGCAGTATAATAACATTTATAAGTGAACCTAATTTAATTTGTGAAGCATAATAAAAACAATAATAGTGTGATCTGGTAGTAAAAAACAAAACAATTAGGAATGCAGTATACGGATCAGGGGGAAAGGAAGAGCGGAAAGGGTTGTGTTAAAGTGGGGGAAGGTTAGTTGAGAAAGCGTTCAGTACCAAAATCTACAGAAAGGTAATAAACGCGGGGCGGTGTCTTAACGCACGTTGGGAGTGCCCAGCAGTTTACAAACGATCAGTTGTGGATCCCTACATCAAACGAGCCATAACCCACTGCTCCACACGGAGCGAGACTCACCTGGAAATCGAGAGTCATGATAATGTCACACATTCACGTATCAATGCATGCACGCCCACTCATGAGCGGAAATTGGTAGTTGGCAACAGCTTTCGTCAGTAAACCGTAAATGTTCCATAAAACATGCATAAAATCGTGGATGTACGGTGACAGGTTGTCCGGGCGCTAAGCTCTGCCCACTGGAGTGCCGTAGCCCACTCCAGTTTTGAAATGTTCAAAACAAGTTGTGGGAGGTCATGTCAAATTCATCTGACGTAGCTCTAGGCATTGCACGTGGGACCCATGGTGAGTGCAGTGGGCTAGGCGCTGGGGTCACCAGCATTGTTCGCCGCTGCTGTTTTCTTCTCGCCATGAAGCACATGGGCCTCCTAATTGTGCTGCAGCCTACAGGGAAACTGATTTGCACATTTACAACCCTGTACGACATGGCAACGCTGTAGCATGGTATAAAAGGTCAGGTCAGCGCCCTCAGGTCAGCTGTTGTTCCCGTCTCCAGGACCAGCAGTCCAAGTACTCTCCACAACGCCCTCCAAGATACCAAACCTCACAAAACGACCAAGGAAGGGACCATCAACCTCACATCTTCTTGCAGGACCTTCTTTGATGATAAGGGCAAGTTACTTAGGCCACCAGTGACTGGCAACGAGCTCTGGACGTGGTTCGCGTCCCTCAGGAGCCACTTCAGATGCCTTACTGCCGAGAAGAGTGGCCAAGGGGCGAGCAGACGACTGACGGAACGGGAGAAATGAATATCGAACATATTCCACTTCCTCAAGCCCCACATCGGTCATCAAAAGAAGCCCTAGATGTTCGGACTACCAATAGTATGTATATTATAATGTCTGACTTAATTTTTTTTATCTGTTGAAAATATACAATATTTTACAGTACATGCAGAATTCTATCAAAGTGAATTTACAACCTTGATTTTCAGAAGTGTAATGTTTTTACATTCTCTCATACATGTTCCATCACTTTACAGTCTGCTCTGTTTACAGCCCGGCCCTTTTGTGGGTACCCTACAGCTCCACAACGATGGGCGTGGTACCGACGTGAAGTTGAATAGAACGTAAGTCAAAATCTTGGGGATGTGTAGGACTTTGCCAGGCCAGTTCCAGGTAGGCGTCCCACCATCTTGCGTTGGGCGTACATTTTCGGCGCAATTTACAGTGATACGTGAATGTGTGACCCCAGCATCAAACAGCTCTTGACGAATAATGGCCTCCAAGATAAACTGATCGAAGATGTAACACGAAGAAGAATCAAACAGTTCTACACCAACGAAACCAAGAAATCAGGTGATGAGGATAAGAACATCATAATTTACCATAGAGCTGAATATAATGACAGATTCAAGGAAGAGGAAAAGGCCATCACAAACATCATCAAGAGTGGAATAATACCTAAAGCCCATTTGAACAGCTCAATGTACGGGTTTACTGCAAACCCAATTTGACATCATCTCTGATAATGAAAAATAATACCATCCCGAGCCAAGACAAGGAAGAACACACCAACGTCGTTTACCTAAAAAGACACCTGCAGGCCACAGTAATAATGGATCCATCCATTAACACTACATAGACCATCACAACCGGAAATCTATGACACAAAAACTAGTAGAGAATACAGATATCATTTACTCAGAACACAGCAGTCACCATAGATTTTTCATAGATGAATCTGTTTGTATTTTATTGCATAAACCTACACTGAACAGACAACTAGAAGCAGAAAGATCACCCCCCATCTAGCAGACGCCCCACAACACACAACGCAAACATAGAAACCAGCCAAAACAACACCTAAATCACATGCTTTCTCAACTACGTCCCCCACCCTCCTTTCACCCCAACCCTTTCCACTCTTCCTTTCATCCTAATCCGTATACCTGCATTCCTAATTCTGTTTTGTTCGTTACCACCAGATCACTCGATTTTTGTTTTCATTGTTTCGCAAATTAAATTATGTTCTATTATAAATGTTATTATATTGCAACTTAATTAACTGTAAATAAATTTAAATTGTCCATCTATTACATAATGTTATTTTAATGATCTAATTTATTATTATTGGATTATTGTAATATTATTATTGTTTGGACGCTACATATCCGTTCGCGAAATGTATCAAAACAACAGGGCGCTATGTCCAGGTTCGCCGTCTTGCGTAATAATTTTCAGTTATTAGATAAGACTTTTTAGCGGTTTACTTTGTCGGCAGTCTACTAAGGCTGTCGTGGATTATTTCTTGAAGATGGCAGAGAAGCGGCCGATGTCTCCTGGCCCCCAGCATGTGGATCAGCCCTCCCTCAACGAGCAAGACCTCCAGATGGTTCAAAAGAAGTGGAAGAAAGCTTTGAAAGCCATCTTTGATGTCTCTGGCCCCTCGAATTCAGCACCGAATTCGATTTCTACAAAGGTTTTCCCATCACTACCAAAGTTTAAGGCAGTCACAACACAAGGCCAGACGTGATATGCAGCTGTTTTGGCCATAGAAAGCAAGCACCCTGAAGCCAAACTCCAAGCCAGGCCTAACTTGAAAGGGGAATTCATTATTTCCACGAAAGACCAACGTTATGCTGAGCTCCTGATCAACGATCCCTCCTGCCTTCTGCTGGATCCTACTGAAAAGATTATGAAGGTGATGATTTGTAAAGTCCCCAAAAACATCACTATTGAACTTATCTTGCAGGTGCCAAACATACTGACTGCGACAAGATGCATCATGAAGAAGGGAAAGGATAAGACAGAGGAAACCTTGAAGGTGGAAGCCACTTTCAAGGGACACATTCCAGCTTTCATCGATCTTGGGATCCTCGGTAAATACCGAACGGAAGCCTTTGTTCCCAAACCTCTGAGGCGTTT